>NC_082707.1:181764660-182064660 GCF_030144855.1 Hypanus sabinus
GTTTCCCTTCTGCCGTCATCAATGATGCCCTCACCCACATCTCTTCCATTTCCCGCACTTCAGCCCTCACCCATCCTCCCGTCACCACAACAGGGACCGTGTTCCCCTTGTCCTCACTTATCACCCCACCAACCTCTGGATCCAGCATATTATCCTCCGCAACTTCCGTCACCTTCAACAGGACACCACCACTAAGGACTTCTTTCCCCCTCTACCCCTCTCTGCTTTTTGCAGGGATCGTTCCCTCTGTGACTGCCTGGTCCACACGTCCCTCCCCACAGATCTCCCACCTGGCACTTATCCCTGCAAGTGTAAGTGTTACACCTGTTCCTACACCTCATCTCTTGCCACCATTCAGGGCCCCAAACAGTCCTTCCAGGTGAGGCAACACTTCACTTGTGAGTCTGTTGGGGTAATCTATTGCATCCGGTGCTCCTGGTGCGGCCTGCTCTACATCGGCGAGACCTGACACAGATTGGGAGACCACTTCGTCGAGCACCTACGCTCCGTCCGCCACAACAGACAGGATCTCCTGGTTGCCACTCACTCCAATTCTCCTTCACATTCCCATTCGGATATGTCCATACATGGCCTCCTCTACTGCCACGATGAGGCCAAACTTCGGTTGGAGGAACAACATCTCATCTACCATCAGGGTAGTCTTCAGCCCCTTAGTATAAACATCAAATTCTCCAACTTCTGGTAATTCCCTCCCTCTCCCTTCCCCCATCCCACCTTCACTCTGTCTCCTCTTCTAGCTGCTTATCACCTCTCTCATGACTCTGCCTTCTTCTACTACCCATAGTGCTTTCCCCTTAGATTCCTTCTTCGCCTCTCCCCTCCCTGCTTCCCCTCCCCCACCCCTTGATCTTTCCTCTGATTGGTTTTCCACCCTCCCACCACCTTCTTTATATCCCTCCCCCACCCTCTCCCCCTTTAGTCCTGACGAAGAGTCTCAACCCGAAAAGTTGACTGCTCCTTTCAACAGGAGCTGCCTGACCTGCTGAGGTCATCTAGTTTTTTTGTACGTCTAGTGTTCTTCCTGATGTGAGGGGGACAAATTGTCCCAAGAGCAGGGTGGGTGGGATCTTTCATGATGTCTCTGTCCCTTTTCTGGCACCTTTCTGTATGTATGTTCTTGAAGGTGGTAGGCTGGTGGCAGTGATGCACTGGGCAGTATTGACTACCCATTGTAGAGCCTTCCTGTCTGCCACAGTGTGGTTTCTGTACCATGCAGTGATGCAGCTTGTTAGGATGTTCTGTACTGCGCATCTGTAGAATGACATTGAGTATAGATGTGCATTGTCCTGCTCTCTTCAGCCTCTGAAAAGCAGAGGCATTGGTGAGCATTCTGAATTGTGTAGAATGTGCTCTGGGACCACGTGAGGCTGAAATAATGCAAAAGAGAGGAAAATCCCAAGGTTGTGTTCGTGGTCTGTTCAGAAATTTGATGGAGGGGAAGAAGTTGTTCCTAAAACATTGTGTGTCTATTTTCAGGCTCCTGTACCACCTATTTTGTGGCAGTAACAAGATTGTGAGGTTCCTTCATGATGGATGCTGTCTTTTTGAGGCATCACCTTTTGAAGGTGCCCTTGATGGTGGGGATGCTAGTGCCCATGATGGGAGTTGACTGAGAAGACCTGTCTTAACTATGCTTCTCATAATTTTAAATATTTCTGCAAGGTTACCCCTATGTTCATTGGAATAAATATATAGACTGGCCAGCCTTTCTCAGTATCTCTAGACCTGGCAAAATCCTGATGCAGGGTCTCAACCTGAAACATTGCCCCTCTGCAGGTACAGCCTTGACCCAGTGTTTTCCTCCAGGAGGTTGTTATTTTTATTTTGCTCCCAATTCCAGCACCTGGTACCTTTTGTGTCTTTGCTGTTGCTTCTTCCTCGCAATATTCCAGTGACTTGTGTAAGCCACCCTCCACTGAGCATGCACGTTCTCGTTTATTCTTCTTGCCTCACTGGGAAAAACAACTGGACTAACCCGGCTTGATTCATTTCAATGAATTCGCAATCTGTCACTGTTTTTCTTGAACATAATCTGTTTTTCCAGGGCTTGACCCTGGGAAGAGTGTGTACTATACACATCCTGCCCAATTTGTTATGTTGAGGATTGAGAAACTAGTGTTGGTGGCCTTGGCTGAACATAAATATGAATGGTTTGAAGATGATGCAAGAAACACATACAAAATGCTAGAGGAACTCAGCAGGCCAGTCACCATCTATGGGGAGGAAAGTACAGTTGACGTTTTGGGCCAAGACCCTTAAGCGGGACTGGAGAAAAAAAGATGAGTAGATTTAAAGGGTGGGCGGAGGGGAGAGAGAAACACAAGCTGATGAGTAAAATGGAGGGGGAGGGATGAAGTAAAGAGCTGGGAAACTGATTGGTGAAAGAGATACAGGGTTGGAGAAGGGGGAGTCTGATAGGAGAGGATAGAGGGCCATGGAAGAAAGAATAGGTGGGGGGAAGGAGCACCAGAGGGAGGCGATGGCAGTAGGCAGGCAAGGATATAAGGTGAGAGGCAGAAGGGAATGGGGAATGGTGGAGGGGGTATTACAGGACTGTTTGGAGCCCTGAATGGTAGGGAGGCAGGAGGTGTAGGGGCAGATGTAGCACTTGTTCTGCTATGCTGCATCCTCCAGAAGAAGTGGGATCTCCCAGTGGACACCCATTTTAATTCCACTTCCCATTCCCATTCCGATATGTCATTCCATGGCTGCCTCTACTGTCGTGATGTGGCCATACTCAGGTTGGAGGAACAACACTTTGTATTCCGTCTGGGTAACTCCAACCTGATGGCATGAACATCAATTTCTTGAACTTCCTGTAATGCCCCCCCCTCACTATTCCCCATCCCCTTTTCCCACTCTCACCTTATCTCCTTGCCTGCCCATCACCTCCTCCTGGTGCTCCTACCCCTTTCTCTTTCTTCCATTGCCTTCTGTCCTCTATCAGACTCCCCCTTCTCCAGCTCTGTATCTCTTTCACCAATCAGCTTCACAGCTCTTTACTTCATTCCTCCCCCTTCAGATTTCACCAATCACCTTGCGTTTCTCTCTCCCCTCCCCCACTTTTTAAATCTACTCCTCATCTTTCTTTCTCCAGTCCTGACGAAGGGTCTCAGCCCGAAACGTTGACTGCTCCTTTCAACAGATGCTGCCCGACCTGCTGAGTTCATCCAACTTGTTTGTACATGTTATTTGACCACAGCATCTGCAGTGTACTTTGTGTCCCCATAATGTTTAATGCCTTATCTAATCAAGAATATATCAGCCTTCACCTTAAATATACCCGATGACTTAGCCTCCACAGCTACCTGTGGCAATGAAATCCACAGACTCACCATCCTCTGCATAAAGAAGTTCTTCCTCATCTCCATTCTAAATGGATGAGACTGTGCTTTCTAGTCCCAGACTCTCCCGTTATAGGAACCATTCTCTCCATTTCCACTCTTATGTAGACTTAAGAACATTGACAGGTTTCAGTGAGATCCCCCATTCTTCTAAGTTCGAGCGAGTAAAGGCCCAGAGACGTAAAATGCTCTTCATATGATGACCTTTACATTCCCGGAATGATTACCGTGAATTTTCTCTGAGCCCTCTCCAATGTCAGGACATTCTTCTTAGATAAGGAGCTCAAAACTACTGTCAGTACTCCCAAGTAAGTCCTCACCAGAGCCTGATAAACCCTCAGCAATGTATCCTTGCTTTTATATTCTGGTCCTCTCAAGTTGGATGCTTACATTGCCTTTGCCTTCCTTACCACTGACTCGACCTGCAAATTATCCTTTAGGGAATCCAGGAGGACTTCCAAGTTGCTTTGCACTTTAGATTTCAAAATTTTCTGCCCATTTAGAAAATAGTCAACACTATTGTTTCTTCTAAAGTGTATGACCATACACTTCCCAGTGCAGGTTTCTATCTGCCATGTTGTCCATTCTCTTAATCTGTCTTAAGTCCTTCTGCAACCTTATTTCCTTAACACCATCTGCTTCTCTACCTATTCCACTTATTGTGTGTGAAATGGGCTGCCGGTGGAGGCGGGAGCGATAGGGTCTTTTAAGAGACTCCTGGATGGGTACATGGAGCCTAGAAAAACAGAGGGCTGTAGGTAAGCCTAGGTAGTTCTAATGTAAGGACATGTTTCGGCACAGTTTTGTGGGCCGAAGGGCCTGTGTTATGCTGTACGTTTTCTATGTTTCTGAGTATTGCCTGTAGACCTTGCCACAAAACCATCAATTCTGTCATCCATATCACTGACTTGTAATATAAAAGCAAGCAGTCCCAACTCCAACTCTTGCAGAACACCACTAGACACTGGCAGCTAACCAGAAAAGGCTTCCTTTATTCTCGCTCTTTGCCTCCTGACAATGAGCCCATCTCTATCCATGCTAATATCTTTGTTATAATACCCTGGGATCTTATCTTGTTCAGCAGCCTCGTGTGTGGCACCTTGTCAAAGGCTTTCTGAAAATCCAAGCACACAAAATCCACTGATTCTCCTTTGTCTGTCCTGCTTCTTTACTTCAAAGAATTCCAACACATTTGTCCAGCAAGATTTTCCCTTGAGGAAACCAAGCTGACTTTGGCCTATTTTATCATGTACCTGCAAATACTCTGAGACCTGATCCTTAAGAATGCCTCCAACATCCTCCCAACAACTGAGGCCAGGCTAGCTGGCCTATAAATTTCATTGTTCTGTCTCCCTCCCTTTGTGAAGAGTCAAGTGTCTTCACAAGTTTCCAGTTGTCCAGCCCATTCCAGAATGTAGTGATTCTTGAAAGATCATTACTATTGCCTCCACAATCTCTTCAGCTACCTCCTTGAGAACCCTGGGGTGTAGTCTGTCTGGTCCAGGTGACTTATCACCTTCTGACCTTTTCAGCTTCCAAAGCACCTTCTCCCTAGTAATAACAGTTGCACACCCTACTGCCCTCTGACACTCTTGAACATCTGCCATACTGCTAGTGTCTTCCACAGTGAAGATGGATACCATTTGTCTGCTATTTCCATGTCCCCCTTTACTACCTCTCCAGTGTTATTTTCCAGTGGTCTAATATGTACTTCTCTTTTACTGAAAAAAACTTCTAGTATCCTCTTTAATATTATTGGCTAGCTTAGCGTAATATTTTATCAATTCCCTCCCCTTGGTTGATTTTTAGTTGCCTTCTGCAGGTTTTTAAAAGCTTTCCAAACCTCCAACCTCCTGCTAATATTTGCTGTATTATGTGCCGCCTTTGGCTTTTATGTTGTTTTTGATTTCCCTTGTCAGCTATTGTTGCATCATTTCCTCACCCATCACAGACATTCTCTCTTCTTCCCCCCCCCCCCCCTCAGTGGGCAGGAGGTACTAAAACCTGAAAGCACGTATCACCAGGCTCAAAGGCAGTTGCTATCTTATTATTATGAGACTAATGAGTGATCCTCTAGATGGACTTTTCACCTTACAATCTATCTAGTTATGACTTTACACCTTATTGTCTGCCTACACTGCACTTTCTCTGTTACTGTAATACTTTATTCTGCACTGTTATTAATTTATCTTGTTTTGCCTCAATGCTTTGATACGGTGAAATGATCTGTATGGGAGACATGCAAAGCAAAGTTTTTCACTAAACCTCAGTATATGCGACAGTTATGGACCAATTTATATTTTCTGTGTTTATGTAGACCTACGTTGGCAGTGATTGATGGTACAGTCTGAAGGTAGTTTTTTAATTTTGTTTTACCTGTACAGTAACTTCCCAGTGTTTTACAGGAAAATGTAGAGGGAGTGTTAATGTATATGTTGAGCTGCACTTTCTCTGCTCAGGGAGTATCAAGGGAGATGTATTCTGTATCCAGTTGTTACTTCTACCCCTTGAAGTGTTTGATGGAGTTGTACATAAATATATTTAGCATAATTATTAAATCACCTTGCTGAAGACTGATCAATAGTTTCTCAGTATTTGCCACACATTCCCTGATCCTTTACCCCAAGATCTACCCAATGACGGAGTGTACACCCCCCCAGAGGAAGATAATTCCAAGGATTCATAAAATTAAGAGCTTTATTCTCATCTCAGACTTGAATGAGTGACCCCTTATCCTGGGAATACTACCTGCTCTGAGTCCAGTCAATCTAAACAGGCACCGCGTATCAGCTCTGAAAATTCCATGGGAAATCTTGTGTCTCTCTGTGAGCTTTCCTTTCAAATTGAAGTATAGAATAGTACAGGCCCTTCAGTGCATTATGTTGACTTAACCAACTCCAAGATCAATATAACCCTTTCCTCCCACATAACCATCCATTTTCAGTCTGTATGAGTAGCGTGAAAGACAAGATTTTCACTGTACTTTAGTATGTGTGACAACTGCTTCCAACCAATTCCAATCTTGTGTGGAGTTTACATGTTTTTCTTGTGATCTCATGGTTTTTCCCAGATGATCTGGCTCCCCCCACATCCCATAAATGTACAGGTTGGCGGATTAATTGGCCTTTGCAAATTGGATTTTCGCCATAGGGTAGGTAGAATTTGGGAGACCTGATGGGAATATGGGGAGAGTAAAATGGGATTAATGTGGGCTGGTTGATGATTGGCACAGACTCAGTGGGCTGAAGGGCCTATACTGTGTCTCTGTTGCTCTATTAACCTGTCTCCTCACAGCTCACTTAATGTCATAGAGACATACAACATGGAACAGGACCTTCAGCCCAACTGGTCCATGCTGACAAAGATTCCCATTTAAACTCATCCTATTTATCTGCTTTTGACCTGTATCGATCCAAGTTGTTCCAATCCATGTACCTGTCCAAGTTCTTTTTAATGTATTTGCCTGAACCACTGCTTCTGGCAGCTCGTTTCATATACCGAACACCTGGTGAAAATATTCCCTGAGGTTCCTATGAAATTGCTCCCCTCTCACCTTAAACATGTGCCTTCTAATTCTTGAGTCTCCAACTCTGGAAATGAAAATGTCATTTTCCCTTTATCTCATCAGCAAGCTGGGATATGTTACACTGCCCTTTCATCTACCTTTCACGCATAGGCAACTTCACTCTACATCTAACTTGTGCTTTGTCTGCCCTGGTGTTGATTGTAAAGAGCATGTTTACAATTTATGTTGACAGCATTCCTAAGTGAAACTTCATTTCTGATTGCCAAGAGAAAAGGTTTCCGGTGTCACTGCATCCCTTGAAGAGCACAAGTACTTGGAGTCTATGCAAGCTGTTTACTCCCTTGGCAAAGAGCTGATCATTTGATGTGTTTCTCTTTGCAGTTATTGGCTTTGGCAAGTCGTGTTTCACATCAGGACAGTACCATCCACATGGCCTCAGATGGGATCAAGAATGCAACACCTGTCAGTGCTTGAACGGCAACATCAACTGCACCAAGGTATAGCCTGTCATCGCTCAGTGATTGTTGTATGTTCTGCTATGTTCTGAGCTGTTGTGATAGAGGTCCATGATCAGCACTGTTCTGCAGGAATCTGTTCTGGGACCCCACTGTTCGTGATTTTTATAAATAATTTGGATGAGGAAACGGAGGAGTGGGTTACTAAGTTTGCAGATGACATGAAGATTGGAGTTGTGGATAGTGTGGAGGTTGTTGTAGGTTATAAAGGGATTTTGAAAGGATGCAGAGCTGAACTGAGAAGTGATGATGGAGTTCAACCCTGAAGAGGGTGAAGTGATTCACTTCGGAAGGTCAAACTTAATGACAGAGTACAATGGTAGGATTCTTAGCAGCGTGGAGGAATCTTGGAATCCACATCCATTGATCCCTCAATGTTGCCATGTAGGTTGATAGGCTTAGGAAGGTGTATGGAGTGTTGGCTTTCATTAGTCAGGCAGTTGACTTCAGCAGCCATAAGGTAATGTTCAATTTTATTGTAATTCCTCTGAATACATGTATACCGCCATACAAAACAATTCCTCTGGCAGCTCATTTCATATACTGATCCCCTAGTGAAAATATTCCCTCATGTTCCTATGAAATTGCTCCCCTCTCACCTTAAACTCGTGCCCTCTAATTCTTGAGTCTCCAACTCTGGAAATAAAGACATTGTGGCGACCCACTTTCTGCGCAGGCAAACCGGCTCACAAATAGCCAGCACGTGGGGAGAGACTTTGGTAATGCACCTCTGACATCATTTCTGCCCGGAGAGGGCAGGCACTAGGGATTAAATGCCAGTGCTGCGAAGTTTGAATAAACTAGTCTCGAAACGACTTACCGACTGCATGTTGTCTCTAGCTCTGTACGTAGTACATCGCTACGTTGGTGACCCCGACGGTCCAAACGGAATTTGGACCAAAGATGACCGACTCTTCATCTGTTCACGCAGTTTTGCTAAAACTGCCGACTTTCTGGATGCTGTGACCACGCATGTGGTTTAGCCAAGCAGAAGCCCAGTTCCAGATTCAGCAGATAACTTCTGATTCCATGCGTTACTACCACATGGTGAGTGTCCTTGGCCAGGAGACGGCTGCCCAGGTTGTGGATTTCATACAGTCACCCCTGGAAGAAGGCAAATATGAAGCATTCAAGGCACTGCTCATTGGGACCTTTGGCCTCTCGCGGCATGAGCGGAGTGCACACCTGCTTCACCTGGACAGTTTGGGAGACAGACTGCCGTCAGCATTGATGAACGAGATGCTGGCCCTGGCTGACGGACACAAGCCCTGCCTCATGTTTGAGCAGGAATTCCTAGAGCAGCTGCCTGAGGACATACATCTGCTGCTGGCCGACGCAGATTTCAGTGACCCCGGAAGGTGGCAGCCCGGGCAGACGTGCTGTGGAAAGCCAAGAGGAAGAGCGTGGCGTCCGTCGGTCAGATTACCAGGCCACGCTCCCAACAGCAGACCAGACCTGGCAGGGGGGGTGCACACAACACAGAGGCAGGAGTGAGGAGGACAGTGAACAGTGGTGTTTCTACCAGCAGCGGTGGGGCACAGAAGCCCGCCATTGTCACCTGCCCTGCAAGGGCCAGGGCCAGCAGCTGCTAATGACTGTGGTGGCTGGCCACCAGGACAGCCTCTTGTATGTCTGGGACAAACAGTTGTGACGCTGCTTCTTGGTCGACACCAGAGCGGAAATCAGCTTCTTGCCCCCAACAGCGTACAACACCTGCAACAGGAAGCCAGGACCCACCCTGAGGGCTGCAAACGGCAGCACGATACGGACCTACAGCACCCATGCAGTGCAGCTGCAGTTCAGCGCCAGCCAGTTCACATGGGACTTCACACTGGCTGCTGTGGCCCAACCACTCCTGGGGGCGGACTTCTTGTGAGCTCACAGCCTGCTGGTCGACTTGCAAGGGAAAAGACTGGTACATGCTGAGACTTTCCAGACGTTCTCCCTGGGTGAAGCCAAGTTGCCGGCCCCACACCTGGACTCCATCACGCTGTCGGACAACGTATTCACCAGAAACCTGGTGGACTTTCCATCGATTCTGGCACCGCAGTTCATGGCAGCCGTGTCCAGACACAGGGTACAACACCACATTCTGACCCAGGGACCACCCCTCCACACTCGCGCATGAAGGCTCCTCCCAGGCTTCTGCCTGGCGAAGGAGGAGTTCAAGAGGAATGGGGGATCGTACAGAGGTCCGACAGCCCACGGACCTCCCCACTGCACATGGTGCCCAAAGCAGCCGGGGGTTGGAGACCATGTGGTGACTACCGCAGACTGAACGAAGCTACAACTCCAGACCGCTACCCAGTGCTGCACATACAGGACTTTACAGCAAACCTGCATGGGGCAAGAATATTTTCCAAAGTAGACCTCGTCCGGGAATACCATCAAATCCCGGTGCACCCTGAAGACATCCCCAAAACAGCACTCATCACCCCGTTCGGCCCGTTTGAGTTCCTCTGAATGCCGTTCGGCCTGAAGAATGCAGCACAGACGTTCCAGTGGCTAATGGATGCAGTGGGACGCGACCTGGACTTTGCGTTCATCTATTTGGATGACATCCTTATAGCCAGCAGTAGTCACCAGGAGCATCTGTCCCACCTCCGTCAGCTCTACTCCCGCCTGAGTGATTTCGGCCCCACGATCAACCCGACCAAATGTCAGTTCGGTCTCAATACCATTGACTTCCTGGGCCACAGGATTACCAAAGACGGGGCAACACCTCTGCCCACCAAGGTAGATGCGATCCGCCACTTTGCCGGGCCCAACATGGTTAAAGGCCTGCAGGAGTTCATTGGTATGGTGAACTTCTACTACCATTTCCTCCCCTCAGCAGCCCGTATCATGCACCCTTTGTACACCCTGATGTCGGGTAAAGGCAAGGACATTACTTGGGACGAGGAGGACGTGGCCACTTTCGTTAAAGCTAAGGAAGCCCTGGCAGATGCCGCGATGCTGGTGCACCCCAGAATGGACGTTCCGACTGCCCTCTCGGTGGACGCATCTGTCACAGCAGTCGGTGGGGTGCTGGAGCAGGTCATTGAGGGGCGCTGACAACCCCTGGCGTTCTTCAACAAGCACCTACGACTACCCGAACTCAAGTACAGTGCTTTCGACCAGGACCTGTTGGCACTGTATCTGGCAATCTGGCATTTCAGGTACTTCTTAGAAGGCAGGCCTTTCATCGCGTTCACGGACCACAAACCGTTGACCTTCACGTTCACGAAGGTGTCCGATCCCTGGTCGGCTCGCCAGCAGCGACATCTGTCCTACATCTCTGAGTATATGACGGACATCCAGCATGTCTCGGGAAAGGACAACGTCGTGGCGGACACACTCTCCAGACCAGCTGTCCAGGCCCTGTCCCTGGGGGTGGACTGTGCAACATTGGCGGAGGTGCAGCAGGCAGATGACGAGATGCCCAGCTACAGGACCGCAGTCTCGGGTTTGCAGCTGCAGGACTTTCTCATAGGCCCAGGTGATAGGACCCTCCTGTGCGATGTGGCTCCCAGCCAACCTCGCCCCATCGTCCTGGCAACCTGGAGGGGGCGAGTTTTCAACTCCATACACGGTTTGGCACAACCATCTATCGGGACAACTGTCTGGCTGGTCTCCAGCAAGTTCACGTGGCACGGACTTTGCAAGCAGGTCAGTGAATGGCCAGAGTGTGTGTGTAGTGCCAAACAGCCAAGGTGCAGCGGCGCACTAAAGCCCCACCGCAACAGTTCAAACCCACCTACCGGAGCTTCGACCACATTCATGTGGATATCGTGGGCCCCCTACCAGTGTTCCGAGGAGTGCGGTACCTCCTAACTATGGTAGACCGGTTCACGAGGTGGCCAGAGGCGGTCCCGCTCACCGACACATCTGCCGATTCCTGCGCCCGAGCACTGATTGCAACCTGGGTAGCACGTTTCGGGGTACCGGCCCACATTACCTCCGACAGAGGCACCCAGTTCACCTCCAGCCTGTGGTCAGCTGTGGCCAGCCTGTTGGGAATGCAGCTACACCACACTACTGCCTACCACCCACAGTCAAACAGACTAGTGGAACGCTTCCACCGTCACCTGAAGTCGGCTGTCATGGCCCACCTGAGAGGACCTAACAGGGTGGATGAGGTTCCTTGGATCCTGCTTGGAATTCGCACAGCACCCAAAGAGGATCTGCACGCCTCGTCGGCCGAGTTGGTGTATGGCGCACCCCTGGCCATCCAAGGAGAGTTAATACCAGCCCCAAGGGGGCAAGAGGAAGAACCTGCAGGAGTCCTGGACAGACTGCGTGAAAAGCTCGGCAACCTGGCCCCCGTGCCGACTTCACAGCATGGACGGACCCCGACCCATGTACCCAAAGACCTGCAGGACTGTAAATTTGTGTTTGTACGAAGGGGCAGACATCGGGCGCCACTACAGCGGCCATACGAGGGGCCGTTCAAGGTGATTACCAACAACAGGTCCACATACGTTCTGGACATTGGGGGGAAAGAGGAGGTTTTCATGGTGGACCGACTCAAACCAGCCCATGTGGACTTAGCGCAGCCGGTCGAGGTTCAGGCACCAGGGCACAGAGGCAGACCTCCCAAACAGAGGCTGATCCAGACTGTGGACATTGGGGGGGGGGGGTGTATCGCCGGTTCTGGGGGGGGGGGGGGGTTATGTGGCGACTCACTTTCTGCACAGGTGAACCAGCTCACAAATAGCCAGCGCGCGGGGAGAGACTTTGGTAATGCACCTCTGAAGTCATTTCCGCCCGGAGAGGGCGGGCGCTAGGGATTAAATGCCAGTGCTACGAAGTTTAAATAAACTAGTCTCGAAATGACTTACCGACTGCGTGTCGTCTCTAGCTCTGTATGTAGTACATCGCTACATTGGTGACCCCGACGGTCCAATATAGCTCTATATGTAGTACATCGCTACATCATCATCTTACCTCTGGAAATAAAGACATTATCTTCTCTAAACCAAAGTGCACAACTCAGTGCATATAACTTACAGACAACCATGTTGCAGCTCTATAAAACTCTGGATAGACCACACTGGAGTATTGTGTTCAGTTCTGATCATCTCATTACAGGAAGGATGTAGAAGCTTCAGAGAGAGTGCAGAGGAAATTTAACCAGGATGCTGCCTGGATTAGAGAGCTTGTCTAATGGTTGAGGAACAGTTTAGTGAGCTAAAGCTTTTCTCTTTGGAGTGTATGACAAAGAGTTGACTTGATAGAGGTGTACAAGATGATAGGAAGCAAAGCCTGAGTGGACAGCCAGAGATTTTTTCCAGAGTGGAAATAGCCAATATGAGGAGGCATAATTTTAAAGTGATTGGAGGAAGGTATACGGGGAATGTCAAAGGTGGTGGTAGAGCCATTAGGGATGTTTAATTGGCTCTTGGGTAGTTAAATGGATGATATAAAATGGAGGGTTATGCAGGAGGGATGGATTACATTGATCTTTGGTTAAAAGGCCAGCACAACATTGTGGGCTGAGGGGCCTGTGCTGCACTGTGCTGTTCTATATTAACTCAGCAAGTGAGTCATCATCTGTTTAAGGAAATGGAGAATATATGTTTCAGATTGAGCTTTGTGTCAGGGCTGCGTCCTTGAAGGTGTAGACCATAAAATAGCATTTAGAGTTACACAGGCTGTTCACTCTACCATGTCTACACTACCCATCATGTACCCATTTATGGCAATACCATTTACCAGCGTTCACTCATAGCTGCCTCCTGCCTGTTCCAGATAAACTTTTGCAAAGGCTGATTGAGCCTTTATTTCCTTCCCACAGTCAGAATTTATCAGTGCCCCTGTGCAGAGCCTTGCCTCTATATGTTAAAGGTGCTGTATGGATGAATGCTGCCATTGTGTCTGTTCCTAGATGTCTATCCTGGCTTTGAACTGGAGTGATATGCTGTTAGCAGGTGATCCAAGCAGTAGAAGGAATTAGTCTGCTTTCATTGTGCATATTCTTTCCCCCAGATAGTAAACAAACTTTTAAAAGCAGAGGCATGTTTTGGCAGGACTAGCTCCACCTTAGTTTGTTGTCTGTGTTGAAGCAAGATGATAAAACGATTACATTTCTCTGTTTCTCAAAATAGTGACTTTGTTCTATCCAAAATTGATCACGTAATGTCCCTTTCTAAATCAAGATTTCAAATCTTTGATTATCTAGGCGAGCATACAGTAACTGATTTGAGTCAGGATCAGGTTTATTATCACTGATATACATTGTAAAATGTGCTATTTCACCCCCTTTCTCTCCCCCCCCCCCCCACCGGAAGTTTCATGTCTTATTGTTTTACAGCATTGAATCACTGGCTTTTTTTTGATGCTGATCAACAGAAAAGACACTTTCATGTCAAAGTGAAAACAGATTTCTATAAATTGGTCTAAATTTATTATTATTATTAAACACAATGATTGTATAATTACATATCCCTTCAAGTCAGTATTTAGTAGATGAATAAGAATCAGGAATCTTGCGTACAGGAATGGGATATACCAACTAGTGGAGTGGTGTCGCAGCAACAACCTGGCACTCAACATCAGTAAGACAAAAGAACTGATTGTGGACTTCAGGAAGGGTAAGATGAAGGAACACATACCAATCCTCATAGAGGGATCAGAAGTGGAGAGAGTGAGCAGCTTCAAGTTCCTGAGTATCAAGATCACTCGGGACCTAACCTGGTCCCATCATATCAATGCAGCTATAAAGAAGGCTAGACAGCAACTGTACTTCATTAGGAGCTTGAAGAGATTTGGTATGTCAACACAAATGCTCAAAAACAATGGATGTACCATGGAGAGCATTCTGACAGGCTGCACCACTGTCTGGTAAGGCGGACTACTGCACAGGAGCAAAAGAAGCTGCAGAGGGTTATAAACTTAATTAGCTCCATCTTGGGTACTAGCCTACGAAGTATCCAGGACATCTTAGGAAGCGGTGTCTCAGAAAGGCAGCGTCCATTATGAAGGACCCCCAGCATCCAGGGCATGCCCTTTTCTCACTGTTACCATCAGGTAGGAAGTACAAAAACCTTAACGGTACATACTTCAGGGACAGTTCAGGAACAGCTTCTTCCCCTTTGTCATCAGATTCCTAAATGAATGTTGAACCCGTGAACACTACCTCACTCTTTAAGTATATATTATTTTTGTTTTTGTACGATTTTTAATCTATTCAATATACATATACTGTAATTGATTTACTTATTTATTCTTCTATATTTATTGCATTGAACTGCTGTTGCTAAGTTAACAAATTTCACGACACATGCCGGTGTTAATAAACCCGATTCTGATTCTATTCCTTCAAGTCAGTATTTAGTAGATGCACCTTAGCTAGCAGTTACAGCCTTGAGTCTGTGTAGATTGGTCTCTGTCAACTTTGTATATCTGGACACTGCCATTTTTCACTGTACTTTACAAAACTGCTCAAGCTCTGTCAGATTGCATGGGGATCGTAAGTGAACAGCCCTTTCAAGTTCAGCCACAAATTCTCTATTGGATTGATGTTTGGACTCTGACTTGGCCAATCCAGGACATCAACTTTGTTGTTTTAAAGCCATTCCTGTGTCGCTTCGGCTTTATGCTTGGGGTCATTGTCCTGCTGGAAAAGAAAGGGTGCATCAGGTTTTATTCCAGAATTTCCCTGTATTTTGCTGCATTCATTTTACCCTCTGCCTTCACAAGCCTATCAGGGCCTGCTGCAGTGAAGCATCCCATAGCAGGATGCAGCCACCACAGTGCTTCTTGGTAGGAATGATACGTTTTAGATGACGTGTGGTGTTTGGCTTACACCAAACATAGTATTTAGTCTGATGGCCAAAAAGCTCAATTTTGGTTTCATCAGCCCATAGAATGTTCTTCCAGCTGACTTCAGAGTCTCCAACATGCCTTCTAGCAATCTTTGGCCAAGATTAAGTATGAGTTTTTTCAATAGTGGGTTTCTCTTTGCCACTCTCCCATAAAGCTGCAACTGGTGAAACACCCAGGCCACAGTTGTAAGTACAGTCTCTCCCATCTCAGCCACTGAAGATTGTAACTCCTTCAGAGTTGTCATTGGTCTCTTGGTGGTCTCACTCACTAGTCCCCTTCTTGCACGGTCACGCGGTTTTTGAGGATGGCCTGCTCTAGGCAGATTTATAGCTGTGCCATATTCTTTCCATTTCTTGATTGACTTCACTGTACTCCAATGGTGTATTCACTGACTTGGAAATTTTCTTGAATCCATCTCCTGACTTGTGCTTTTCAATAACCTTTTTGTGGAGTTGCTTGGAGTGTTCGTTTGTCTTCATGGTCTAGTTTTTGCCAGGTTACTGACTCACTGGCAGTTGGACCTTCCAGATACAGGTGTATTTTTACTACAATCTATTGAAACACCTTGACTGCATGTGATGATCTCCATTTAACTAATTGTGAATTATAACACCAATTGGTTGCACCAGTGATGGTTTGATGTGTATATTAAAGGGGTCTGAATACTTGTGCAATCAATTATTTTATGTTTTTTTAATTTGTAATTAATTTATATAACTTTGTAGAGATCTATTTTCACTTTGACACAAAAGTGTCTTTTTCTGTTGATCAGTGTCTAAAAAGCCAAATTAAATCCATTGTGATTCACTGTTGTACAACAGTAAAACATAAAAACTTCCAAAGGGGTGAATACTTTTTATAGACTGTGTGTGTGTGTGCGTGCGTGAGTGCGTGTATTTTCCCCTCAATCTCAAGTCCTCTACCAGAGGCCCAGGAGCTTGAGTATTCTGAGCAATATCCTTGCTGTTTCTAGTACTGCACCCTTCTGGACTGAGATCTCAGAGGTTCTACTGGGATTTGTTGGAGCCATTTTCCCAGTTCAGGTGTAACAGCTCCAAATTTTCTTATCACCACCAGGATTACTCTGGCATTAACCTTTCACTTCCTTTCTATCTGCTCTTTTAAGCCCTGGTACTTCTCCAGCTTCTCGTATTCTTTTTTCCTGATCTTATCTTCATTTGAGATTGCCACATCTATTACTACTGCTTTCTTCTGTCCCTTGTCTAGTATTACTGTGTCTGGTTGGTTGGCTAGTACCTGCTTATCAGCCTGTATTTAGAAGTCCCACAGAATCTTAGCTTTTTCCTTCTCCACTGCCTCAAGTGTTTCCCATTTTGACTTGGGAGTGTCCAATCCATTCTCAGCACAGATGCAATTCCTGCAACGGTTGTGCCATTCAGTGTTTGCTGTCCATGTGTGTGTGTGTATACATACATGCATTTAATGTGTCTTCAGACTCCTGTACCACCTCCATGATGAGAAGGGAATCTGTCCTGGATGGTGAAAGTCCTTAATGATGGATGCTGCCTTTTTGAGGTATCTTCTTTTGAAGATGTCCTTGATGCTAGGAGGTTAGTGCCCATGATGGCACTGGCTGAGTTTACAAGCTCTGATTATGTTGGCTGCCACTGCACAGGATCAGAAAAAGTTGCAAAGACCCCACCCACCCTGGTGGATATTCTCCCTCTTCTCTTTTGCATCAGATTGATGATAGTCATTAGGTTTGCATCTGGAATTTCCAGTTGGCGGATGATTTCAACTGATGATACAAAAACCTAAAAGCACAAACCACCAGGTTCAAGGTCAGCTTCTTACCTCACTGTTATAAAACTGTTGAATGATTCCCTTGTGTGATACAATGGACTCTTGACCTCGCAGTCTACCTTGTTATGATCTTGAAGTGGTAGAAGACATTGGTAAGCCTCATTTGGAATATTGTGTGCAGTTTTGGTCACCTACCTACAAGAAAGATGTAATTAAGATTGAAAGAGTACAGAGGAAATTTACAAGAATGTTGCTGGGACCTGAGTTGTAAGGAAAGATTGAATAGGTTAGCACTTTATTCCTTGGGATGTAGAAGATTGAGAAGAGATTTGATAGAAGTATACAAAATTATGAGAGGCATGGATAAGGTGGGGACTACAATCAGAGGTCATAGGTTAAGAGTGAAAGGTGAAGATTTAATAGACAATAGGTGCAGCAGTAGGCCATTCGGCCCTTCTAGCCAGCACCGCCATTCACTGTGATCATAGCTGATCATACACAATCAGTACCCCGTTCCTGCCCTCTCCCCATATCCCTTGACCCCGCTATCTATAAGAGCTCTATCTAACTCTCTCTTGAATGCATCCAGAGACTTGGCCTCCACTGCCTTCTGGGGCAGAGCATTCCACATATCCACCACTCTCTGGGTGAAAAAATTTTTCCGCATCTCTGTTCTAAATGGCCTACCCCTTATTCTTAAACTGTGGCCTCTAGTTCTGGACTCACCCATCAGCAGGAACATGCTTCCTGCCTCCAGCGTGTCTAATCCCTTAATAATCTTATATGTCTCAATCAGATCCCCTCTCATCCTTCTAAATTCCAGTGTATACAAGCCCAGTCGCTCCAATCTTTCAACTTATGACAGTCCCGCCATTCCGGGAATTAACCTTGTGAACCTACCCTGCACTCCCTCAATAGCAAGAACGTTCTTCCTCAAATTTGGAGACCAAAACTGCACGCAATATTCCAGGTCGGGTCTCACCAGGGCCCTGTACAGCTGCAGAAGGACCTCTTTACTCCTATACTCAATTCCTCTTGTTATGAAGGCCAGCATGCCATTAGCTTTCTTCACTGCCTGCTGTACCTGCATGCTTGCTTTCATTGACTGATGTACAAGAACACCTAGATCTTGTTGTGAAGGGGAACATGAGGGAAAACATCTTCACTCAGACAGTTTTTAGAGTATGGGATGAGCTGCCAGCACAAGTACATGTAAGCTCAATTTCAATGTTTAATTCAATTCAAGTTTGATTGTCATTTAACCATACATGTAAACAGCCAACCAAAATGGTTTTACTATGAGGTCAAGGTACAAAGACACATTACCAACAGTCACACACAAGGTCACAATCATGTAATAAGAGTCCCGATGCCCACCACCCCTCTACCCAACGACTCTGCAGCTTGATGCCCAGTCCTCTCACATACAAGTCAACAAACACATATAGAATGAAAGTTTAAAAACACAACGTTGCAGAATATGCATTATATATAGTGTAGAACCAGCCCACCAATATCATCTGTTGACTGGCCCCCGACACCCATTAGGAGACACTGTGGCTTTGAGGCTCAGTCCTTGTTCTGACGCCAGACTCCCACTAGGTGGATCTGTGGCTTTCAGGCCCGAGTCGTCAACATGTACAATCATATATAGAACAATAGTAACTTTAAAAGAAGTTCGGATAGGGATATGGAGGGCTATGGTCCCCGTGCAGGTCATTGGGAGTAAGCAGTTTAAATAGTCTGGCACAGACCAGATGCCATACTTTCCTGACTCTCGTTTCTAGAAAATACATACTGTAAATAGCTTTACTACAATACTAGAAAATTCACTGAATGATTACACACATAGAGGTGAAATAAGAACACAAGCAGGCATAGGAAAGCTAAACTACAAGAAAAATTTACACCCTAATCCCTGATAAACTGACCCAACCTATTCATCATCCAGGAAGACCTAAATAATTGCCAGGCTTGTTCTACATTCTAAGATCAGATAAACTTAGCTTTATTTATCACATGTACATCAAAACATACAATGAAATGCATCATTTGCATCAAATAAAATCAGCAAGAATCATGCTGGGCAGTGTGCAAGTGTCACCATGCTTCCAGCGCCAACATAGCATGCCCACAGTTCACTAAATTTAGCAGCATGTCTTTGGAATGTGGGAGGAAGCTGGGGTACTCAGAGAAAACCCACATGGTCATGAAGTTACAGACAGTGGTGGTAATGATCACTGGCAGTGCAAAATGTTACACTAACGTCTATGCAACTGTGCCACTCTTGGTCAGTGCCCTGGCTCACCTACCTTTATGATGCAAAAATTGATGGAGAAAGGAGATGGAGCCTTGGGTCCCACACCATACGGTCATGAGGAGAATGTGCAATCTCCTTGTAGGCGGTAGCAGGAATTGACTCCTGATCGACGATTGCATGTTGTAAAGTGTATTCAGTTTTTCCTTTTGTTACCTCAGTGCTTGCGTGTGATATGATATGTCTGGATGGCATGCAAGCAGAACATTTTCACTATCTCAAAGTTCAAAGTAAATTTATTATAAAATGCATATATGTCACCTTGAGATTCATTTTCTTGCAGGCATTTACAGGAAAAATACTTACAGGTTCAATAAAAATTTACAATGACGGACAGCCAATTTGCAAAAGATGACGAACTGTACAAATAAGAATAAACAAGTAAATAAATAATACTGAGAACGTGAGTCATAGGGTCCTTGAAAGTTGGTCTTTAGTTTGTAGTATCAGTTTGGAGTTGAGGTGAGTGAAGTTATCCACACCAGTTGAGAACCCCCTGATCATGGTAGGTTAGTAACTGTTCCTGAGCCTGGTGGTGTGGTGTGGTACACGTGACATTAATAAAGCAATAATATTGTTGTCAGTATTTGCAGTTTCTTTGCTATGATTCCCACAAGTGGCTCTTCGATTGGCTTCAGGTTTAGTGGCTGTGATGTTGATCAGGGTGTATTCAGTGAGGACTGGACACTGATTGTCCCCCAGTAGTGATGTTAACCCACATTTGCTTCTGTTTGTTCCATCAGGTATGGTGTGGCCAGAAGTCCTGCTTGTTGCAAGATCGGCCAGGCCACGAAAACTTCCTATGCCCGGAGGGCCAGACATGCCAGGTCAGCCCCTGGCTGAAGTGTTTCTCCCCTCCATGCACGGACTGGGGGGAGTGTAACCCCCAGTCTGCACTGCCTGTACACACCACATGCCAGCCCAATGCTCCTCATCTGGACAACAACTGCGCCAAGATTACGCTCCACTTCAACAAGGAGAAGGTTCCAAAGGTAAGGTCTCTTGGCCGGCCTTGTGGCACCAGGATTCAGCTCATGTTTGGTGTTGGGACCTGTGATGAGGCTCTCTTCCCATGGACATAAAGAATGTTTCCTATAGTGGAAGAGTCTTGGACCAGAGAGCACAGATTCAGAATAGGACATCCCTTCAGAACAGAGATGAGGAGAAACTTCTTTAGCAAGTGGGTGGTAAATCTGTCTCGGACAGCTGTGGAGGCCAACTCATTGGGTGTATTTAAAGCAGAGGTTAATAGATTCTTGATTGGTAAGGAGATTAAAGATTAAGGGGAGAAGGCAGGAAAATGGTGTTGAGAAGGATAATAAATTAGCTATGATGGAATGGTGGAGTAGACTCAAATTACCTAATTCTGCTCTTTTGTTTCATGGTTTTATCATCACAGTGGAATGATGTAATGAGTGCCCACCCAGTTACTTTCAGGCGTTGCTTGCGAGACCCATTGTACCCCTTGATGGAGGAGGGGGGCATGAGACAAGGGAGTAGCCTTGTCATGGGGATCCAATCAAGGATCAGAGAAGGGATGCTGATGGGGATTTGTAAGCACGAAAATGTGGTTTGGTATTGGGATGAAAGAGAAAAAAGAGGCTATGTGGAAGGGAAGGATTTGACTGATCTTGGAATAAGTTAAAAGAATGGCACGACTTTGTGGGCTGAAGGGCCTGTACTGTTTTCTGTTGTAAGGATACAGATGAGCCATTCAGCAAAAGCAAATTAAGCACATGAAATGTGGGTCATATAAATATAGAAAGAATGTGATACAAACTCCATTGTAGTCCAACATGGTCCTACTATTGCTCTTTTAAGGTAGTGATTGGTCTAAGAAGTAGTTGTTTCTGAACCTGGTGGTGTGGGACTTCAGGCTTCTGCACTTCCTGCCCAATTGTAGCTGTGAGACAAGAACAGGGCCTGGTGTTAAAAAAATAAATTGGCCCTTCAAGATCATATTAAATTTTGCCCCTTTAAACCAGCCATCACCTACAGTCTACGTTCCAAGCTTACACTGGTGTACATCCCCCACTTTTCCTTTGCTACATCGACGACTCCATTGGTGGTGCTTCCTGCACCCATGCGGAGCTCATTGACTTCATCAACTTTGCCTCCAACTTCCACCCCACTCTCAAATTTACCTGATCCATTTCTGACACGTTCTCCCCTTTCTCCATCTCGCTGCCTCTATCTCTGAAAATAGCTCATCTACCAATGTCTGTTATAAACCCACGGATGCTCATAGCTACCTGGACTATAACTCTTCCCACTCTGTTGCTTGTAAAAATGCCATTCCCTTCTCTCAATTCCTTCGCCTCTGCCACATCTGCTCTCAGGTTGAGGCTTTTTATGCCAGATTGAAGGAAATGTCCTCCTTTTTCAAAGAAAGTGGCTTCCCTTCCTCCACCATCAATGTTGCCATCAACCACATCTCTTCCATTTCATGCACATGTGCTCTGACCTCATCCTCCTGCCACCCTACCTGGGATAGGTTCCTCCTCTCCTCACCCATCACCACATCAGCCTTCGTGCCCAGCATATAATTCCATAATTCTCCAGAACTTCCGCCATCTCCAATGGGATCCCACCACCAAGCATGTCTTTCCTTCTCTTCCCCCCGCCCCCAGTTTCTGCTTTCCGCATGGAATGCTCCCTACAAGACTCTCTCTTGTCCTTTCGTCCCTCCCCACTGATCTTCCTCCTGGCACTTACCCTTGAAAGCGGAACAAGTGCCATACCTGTCCCTACACCACATCCCTCACTATCATTCATGGCCCCAAACAGTCCTTCCAGGTGAGGTGACACTTCATCTGTGAGTATGTTGGGTCATATACTCTGTCCGGTGCTCCTGTTGTGGCCTTCTGAATATCAATGAGACCTGACTGATTGGAAGACTGCTTCGCCTAGCACCTACGCTCCCATCTGCCTGAAAAAGCAGGATCTCCCGGTGGTCACCCATTTTAATTCCACTTCCCATTCCCATTCTGATATGTCCATCCATGGCCTCCTCCACTCACGATGAGGCCACACTTGGGTTGGAGGAGCAACACCTTGTATTCTGCTCGGGTAGCCTCCAACCTGATGGTATGAACATCGATTTCTCAAACTTCCAGTAATAGCCCCACCCCCCCTTCACCACTCCCCATCCCCTTTTCCCTCTCTGACCTTATCTCCTTGCCTACCCATCACCTCCCACTGGTGCTCCCCCCCCCCTTTTCTTCCTTCCATGGCCTTGTCCTCTATCAGACTTCCCCTTCTCCAGCCCTGTATCTCTTTCACCAACCAATTTACCAGCTCTTTACTTCACCCCTCCCCCTTTCCCAGTGTCACCTATCCCCTTGTGTTTCTCTCTCCCCTTCCCCTTCCATCTTTTAACTCTACTCCTCATCTTTTTTTCTCCAGTCCTGCTGGAGGGTTTAGCCCAAATATTTTTTTTCCATAAATGCTGCCTGGCCTGCTGAGTCTCTCCAGCATTTTGAGTGTCACCTACCATGTTTGATTCTCTATATGCATTGTTTCTCACCTTGTACCGTGATCCATCAGCACATCTACTGATTAAATGTTTAGATGTAAGCAGTATTAGGCTATTTGGCCCATTGAGTCTCCTCTGCCATTTTATCATGGCTGATTTCATAGAGCAATAAAGTACTACAACACAAAAACAGGCCCTTCTGCCCATCTAATCCATTCCAAACTCTTATTCTGCCTAGTCCCATTGACCTGCATCTGTCTGTAGCCTTCCATACCCCTCCCATCCAAGTACTTATCTAAGCCTTTCATAAATGTTGCAATCAAACCCAAATTTACCACTTCTGCTGGCAGCTCATTTGCCCTCTGAGTGCAGAAGTTCACCCTCAAGTTCTCCTTTAACATTTAAGCTTTAAATGGTTTGAGATTTGTATATGTTAATGCAAGAAGTATCATAAACAAGGTGGCTGAACTTAGAGTGTGGATCAATACATGGAGCTATGTCATTGTTGCCTTTACAGAGACTTGGATGTCTCAGGGGTAGGAATGGCTGCTGAGTGTGCTGGGCATTTCAAAAAGAACAGGGAGGGAGGCAAAAGAGGTGGCAAAGCATTGCTAATCAGGGATAGTATCACGACTTCAGAAAAGGAGGAAGTCATGGAGGGATTGTCTACTGGATCAGTGTAGGTGGAAGACAGCAGGAAGGGGGCAATAATTCTACTGGGTATTGTTTTACTGGACCCCCTCCCCCAAATAGTCATAGACACATTGAGGAGCAGATAGGGAGCCAGCTTCTGGAACGGTGTTATAATAATAGCGTTGTTGTGATAGGTGATTTTTTAACTTCCCTAATGAAGACTTCAGTAAGGCCTTTGACAAGGTTCCGCACGGAAGGTTAGTTAGGAAGGTTCAATTGTTAGGTACTAATAGTGAAGTAGTAAAATGGATTCAACTGTGGCTGGATGGGAGATGCCGGAGAGTAGTGGTGGATAACTGTTTGTCAGGTTGGAGGCCAGTGACTAGAGGTGTGCCTCAGGGATCTGTACTGGGTCCAATGTTGTTTGTCATTTACATTAATAACCTGGATGATGGGGTGGTGAATTGGATTAGTAAGTATACAGATGATACTAAGGTAGGTGGCGTTGTGGATAATGAAGTAGGTTTTCAAAGTTTGCAGAGAGATTTAGGCCAGTTAGAAGAGTGGGCTGAACAATGGCAGTTGGGGTTTAATGCTAATAAGTGTGAGGTGCTACATTTTGGTAGGAATAATCCAAATAGGACATGCATGGTAAATGGTATGTTGGCCTTTATAAATCAGAGCATTGAGTATAGGAGTTGGGATGTAATGTTAAAATTGTACAAGGTGTTGGTAAGACCGAATTTGGAGTATTGTGTACAGTTCTGGTCACCGAATTATAGGAAAGATGTCAACAAAATAGGGAGAATACAGAGAAGATTTACTAGAATGTTACCTGGGTTTCAGCACCTAAGTTACAGGGAAAGGTTGAGCAAGTTAGGTCTTTATTCTTTGGAGCATAGAAGGTTGAGGGAGGACTTGATGGAGTAATTTAAAATTATGAGGGGGATAGATAGAGTTGACGTGGATAGGCTTTTTCCATTGAGAGTAGGGGAGATTCAAACAAGAAGACATGAGTTGAGAGTTAGGGGGCAAAAGTTTAAGGGTAACACGAGGGGGAATTTCTTTACTCAGAGTAGTAGCTGTGTGGAACGAGCTTGCAGTAGAAGTGGTAGAGGCAGGTTTGGTATTGTCATTTAAAGTAAAATTGGATAGGTATATGGACAGGAAAGAAATGGAGGGTTATGGGCTGAGTGCAGGTCAGTGGGACTAGGTGAGAGTAAGTGTTCGGCACGGACTAGAAGGGCTGAGATGGCTTGTTTCAGTGCTGTAATTGTTATATGGTTATAATATTGACTGGCATCTCCTCAGAGCAAGGAATTTGGATGGGGTGGAGTTTGCTTGGTGTGTTCAGCAAAGGTTCCTGATACAATATGTAGATAAGCCAACTAGAGGAGAGGTTGTACTTGATTTGGTATTGGGAAATGAACCTGGTCAGGATGTCAGATCTCTCGGTGGGAAAGTATTTTCAAGGTAGTGAACCCAATTCTATCCCCTTTACTATAGTGCTGGAGAGGGATAGGAACAGAGAATTTTGGAAAACTTAATTAATTGGGCTGGGGAAATATGCTTTTAGGCAGAAACTTGTGAGGATAAATTTGGAGCTGATATTCTCAAGGAATGCACGGCAGAAATGTGACAATTGTTCAGGGACGTTTTCCCAGGGCTGAAATTACTAATGTGAGGGGGTTTGGAAGTAGGTCCAAGGAGGATGTCAGAGGTAAGTTTTTCACACAGTGATGGCAGTAGAAGAGACTCTCAGATAGGTCCATGCAGATTAGAAAAATAGAGAGCTATGTGGTAGGGAAATTCTAGGCAGTTTCTAGGCTAGTTTACCTGGTCGGCACGACATTGTGGGCCGAAGAGCCTGTAATGTGTAGATTTCTATGTTCTTTAACCCTTAACCTATGACCTCTAGTTCTAGACTTGACCAGACTCGGTGGGGAAAAAGGCTTGCTTGCATATGCCCTATCTATACCCCTCATACTTTAGAGTACTTATCTCTACCCCAAGTTGGTTCTCAAGAGCCAATCATTTTATCATTTTAAAGAAGCACAAATATAATAATTCTCTGTCCATATTATTTCTTGTATCTGAAGAAGCAAAATACTGTCAGGTACAGCCATACATTCTCAGGCAACATTTAATAAACCACTTCCATGTTCCTCTAAGAATTTCATTTTTTGGTACAACTTCCACCACTCTTTCTTGATGTACGAAATCAAAATGATCAGCCAAACCATAATGCAGAAAGAAAAGCTCTATATAAAACATGATACTGATTCAAATAAATGTTACTAAAAAAAACTCCAACTGAAGTTGGCTTTTTATTCTTTTAGGAAATAACTGTGAATTTCTTTTGGTTCTTCAAAAATATTTTCACTAAACTGAGAAATCATGCAAGCTTTAAAAATGATCATGATGAATACATGGGAGAACCTGTCCCTCTCAACCGCACTCTCTTGTCTTCATTTTGTAACCTTTGATGTCCTTATTAATAGAGAATCTTATCAACCTCCGATTTAAATATACTCAATGACTTGGCCTCCACAGCTGCCTGAGGCAATGAATTCCACAGATTCACCACCCTCTGGCTGAAGAAGTTCCTCAGTCTCTGTTGTAAAGGGACATCCTTGTATTCTGAGGTTGTGTCCTCTGGTACAAAACTCTCCTGCTATTAGAAACATCCTCTCCGTGTACACTACCTCAAGGCTTTTAAATATTTGCTCTGTTTCAATGAGATCTCCCACTCTTCTAAACTCCAGCAAGTACAGGCCCAGACCCATTAAATACATCATATGTTAACCTTTTCATTTCTGGGATCATTTTCGTGAACCTGCTGTAGACCCTCTCCAATACCAGCACATGCTTTCGTAGATAAGTGACCGAAAACTGCTTGCAATACCCAAACTGTGGTCTGACCAATACCTTATAAAGCTTCAGCAGTACATCCTTGCTTTTATATTCTAGTCCTCTGGAAATGAATGCTAACATTGCATTTGCCTTCCTTACTACCCACTCAAAGTTCAAGAGTAAATTTATTGTCAGAGTACGTATATGTCACCATATACTACCTTGAAATTCATTTTCTTGCAGGAACTTCAGGAAAGTAAATAGAATAGAATTTATAAAAACTATAACAAAGCAATCAATGTGCAAAAGAAAACAAATCATGCTAATAATAGAAAAGTAAATAAATAATACCGAGTGATAAAAGTACTTCAGAGAATCCAGCACAAGGACTCCCAAGTCCCTTTGCACCTCCAATGTCTGAATCTTTATTTCTATTAGTATTCAAGAAATGTTGTTGTGAAATTTGCTGGAGTAGTGTGTGCCTCTAGAAATAACTTCATATTCTCCTTTCTAGGGCATCACGGTGGAATATATCTGCTGGGAGCTGAGATACCTGCCCACGCTACGCAGCCTGTCCAGGGAACGGGCCTTGTTTGTGTTGTGTGACTTCGCCAATGCCACCAACAGTGCAGTGGAAGTGGCCATTGTAAGTAACTGCCTCCAGCACCCAACTGGTCTTGTTCCTGATCACACCAGCTACAGGTTCTCTCCAGCATACGCCGTGTTTCACTCTGTGCGGGTGACGATTGTGTGAGAGTCCTGATAGAGTATTTCTGTGGAAAAGAGGAGCAGCTTTTCCTGGCGTGTATCGGGACATACTGGTTTTGTGTGGTATTTTGTGTAAATCTACTCAGATTGGTCTTTTCTAAATGAATGACAGTGTAACATTAAAGATTTGAATACCTTGCCCCTACTGATACATACAATATAGAACAGTACAGCTCTGTACAGGCCATTCAGCTCACAATGTTGTGCCAATCTTGATGCCAATTTATACGAAATATCTTCTGGTCTATCATGTTTCCCTCCATTCCCTCCATCTTCAAGTGTATATCTAAAAACCTCAACTCCACTGAACTGCCTGCTTCCACTACAACATTCCAGGCACCTGCATATAAAATAAAAACTCTGCCTTTCATGTCACAGTTAGACCTTTCTCTCTCTGATCTTTAAATAATATCCTCTGTTGTTCGATATTTCTACCCCAGGAAAGAAGATTGTGATGGTCGATAATATCTATGCCTCTCATAATTTTAGAATCCTCTATCAGATCTCCCCTCTGCCTCTGATCCTCTGCTCTAGAAAGAATAACCCAAGTTCATCCAGTATCTCCTTATAGGTCATACCCTCTAATTTAGGCAACATCCTGACTAAACCTTTCCACAGTCTTCATATCCTTCCTCTGACAGGGGCAATCCGAACTCTACACAATAATTTAAGTGCAGTCAGATTGAAGTTTTTTTTACAGCTGTGTTGTGACTTCCTGACTCTCCGACCAAGGAAGGCAACCATGGCTATTCCATTTTCTTTGATTGTGGGAGGACAAAACTTCTGCTGTCCAGCAGCCCCTTCGCCACCTCTCTTCCCCACCCCACCACACTTCACAACTCCCTCAGTGAGACTCCATGCTTCGTTAAGGCCTTTCTCCTCACTAATGCTCCATCTGCCCTATAGTCATCCGATGTCTCCTAAATTTGTCCATCACAGCCCCTGCCCCTCTTGACCTGGCTTTGTAAGAACAGAAGGAAATGGGAGCAGGAGTAGGCCATTTGGTGCTCCTCAGTCCTGCTCCATCATTCGGTATGATAATGGGTGATCTGCCCAAGGTCTCTGCCTCACCTCACTTCCCTGATTGTCAGGTTATTTCCTAACCTGAATACCTCCAGTGATCTCGGGGGTAGAGAACTCAAGTGATTCACCTCAGTATGTGAGAATATTGAAAATGAAAGTTATGCATGTTGTCTTTTCCAGACTTTCAGGGTGATGGAGAGCTGCCTCTTTCGATATCCCAATAGAGATAATCTTGGAACTCCCTCGATACAACGTGCAGTTTTGTTGGAACCCACAAACACAGTCCTTGCTGTTCTTCTCTTCCCCCACCCCCTAATCTGAAGAGGCAACTCAACTGGATGTGGTGAAAAACTATGAAACTCCTTCATTATATCCCTCAGTGCTGGGGTGAGAATAGGAGGAACTGGGTAAATTGGGAGGGGACAGTGGGGAGCAGTTTATCCAACCCCAATCCCCCTTCCCCCTCCCTACTGCATCTGCCCATTACCAACATTACTCCCACTGTTCCCATCTCCTTTGTGTGGTTACATATTCCACTTTTCTCTCCTATCAGATCCCACCATCTGCACCACTGTAAAGCACAAACCACCAGGCTCAAGGACAGTTTCTCATCCAGTGTTATCTGACTTGAATGGACTTCTTTAATGAAAAGGTGTTGCAACCTTACAATCTACCTTGTTATGATCTTGCGCTTTGTATCATTTACCTGCACTGCGTAATGATTTGATCTGTATGAACAAGTGAGACAAGCTTTTCACTGTACCTCAGTACATGTGACAATAATATACAAATACCGTTCACCTCCCAACCTCTGTCACAGTTTCCACTCTCCCCTCCCCACCTTGGTCTATCCATCACCTGCCAGTCCATGCTCCTCTTCCTGCCCACTTCTATACTGGTTATCTCCCCTCAGCTTTCAGTCCAGATGAAAGGTCTTGACCCAAAACATCAACTGTCCATTTTCCTCCACAGATGCTGCCTGACCTGTTGTGTTGCTCCAGCCTCTGCAGTATGTTGTGTCCCCAAGTGTAGAGAGAGGGGTTTAGTTCCTCAACCCCTCCAAAGGGTTGGGAAAAGATCAGCGAGGTGTTTGTGGGCAGATAGATGCCCACTAGTGCAGTTGATTGTTGTTGAGATTGCTCTCCAGTCTGTAGGTGTGGTGTGTTGCTGGACAGACAGTTGGCTGTCTGCCTGTTTTACCAATTCTCAGGTTCTTTCTTCTGCCATCTCTCCAACACCACAGTCGCTCACCCCGCAGGCTGAGGACCAGGATGGAGCCCTGATCAGGGAGGTGGTGACAAACATGGTTGACAGCATCACTAAGTGGCAAAACAGCACTGTGATGGTTGCGGTTGTCGAAGTGAAGATAGAGACAGCATACATTCCTCTCCCCCAACCAGGTAATGCTGACTTTTTTTTTACTCCTGTTGCCTACAGATCTGTTTGACTGCCCCTTTTGTTAGACTGAAAGTAATCCCTGTAGATCTGTCTCATTATTCTCTCATATGTAAGACAGACTGGAGGACAAACATAAGATTGGAGCTTGACCCAGTGCAGATGGTGGTGGTCTCCTCACAGTGCAATTTTTATTGATTTATTTTTTTCGATATATATTCCATGAGATCAAATTTAGTGATTTGTGAATTCTGTGAGGTTGAATTTTGGTAAACTGAACAGCCATAATGTGGGGGTTGCCTCTTAAAGACTTGGGGACATCATGTAATAGTTGTACATAACATTAGTCAGCCCACATTTGGGACATGGGGTGCAGATCTAGTACAGGAAAGATATGATTAAACTAAAGAGGGTGCAGAAATAATTGGATATCTTGAGTTAGCAGGAGAGACTGAAGAGAAGAGAAAGCGTGAGAACAACTCCCTCTGATTCCTCTCCTCCTTCATTCCTTCCATGGTCCACGCTTCTCTCCAATCAGATTCCTTGTTCTTCAGCCCTTTACCATTTCCACCTCTTCCCTCCCAGCTTCTCAGTTCAACCCCCTTTCCCCACCCACCTTTCCCCTCTCACCTCTCACCTGTCAACTTATATTCCTGCACTCCCCCTCACTGCCCCCTTTCCTTTCCCATCCTGATGAAGGGTTGTGGCCGGAAATATTGACTGTTCATTCTTCTCCATAGATGCTACCTGACCTGCTGAGTTCCTCCAGTATATTGTACGTGTTCCTCAAGATTTCTAGTATCTGTGCAAAATCCCGTGTTGTATAAAATGGGTCTGTTTTTCCCAGGATTAAAGGAGGCTGAAGGGTGACATGAGAGGGGTATGTGGCAGTATTAGAGGATGGGTAACCAGAGTCTGTTTATCCTACCATAGCAGGGTTGAATAAAACTAGAGGGCACAGGTTTAAGGTGAGGAGAGAGGTTTAAAGAGGGTATGAGAGCTAAGGTTTTCCACACAAAGTGGAGTTGGCATCTGGAGCAAGCTGGTAGAGGCAGGACAGTAAGTAACAGCATGTTCAGGCATCTGCATAGGTACTAGACAGAGCATGGCATAGAGCAATAGATTAGTTAATTTGATTATTCTCACATGTACTATGTTATAGTGAGAAACTTCGTTTTACAGACTATCCATACAGATAAATCATTCTTTTTACCAAACTTTCAGTAATAGTTATCTCAAAACTTGTTTGTCTCCCTTCTCCCTCTCCCCACACCCTTCCTTCTCCCTCTCCCCACACCCTTCCTTCTCCCTCCCCCCCACACCCTGCCTTCTCCCTCCCCCCCACACCCTTCCTTCTCCCTCCCCCACACCCTTCCTTCTCCCTCCCCCACACCTTCTCCCTCCCCCACACCCTTCCTTCTCCCTCCCCCACACCCTTCCTTCTCCCTCCCCCACACCTTCTCCCTCCCCCACACCCTTCCTTCTCCCTCCCCCACACCCTTCCTTCTCCCTCCCCCACACCCTTCCTTCTTCCTCCCCCACACCCTTCCTTCTCCCTCCCCCCCCCCCCCGCCAACCATGCAGCATACCTGGTCCCCGTGTTGAGCGTGGTGTTCAGCACGATCTGGCTGATCTGCATCAGCATTTGTGTGTGGTGGACGCGGAAGCGGCGAAAAGAGAGGGAGAGAAGCCGCCCGCCCACGGATGATTCAGTCAACAATCAGTGGGAGCCCCTCAAGCCCATCAGGAACCCCATTGACAAACCCTGCAGCAACAGGGACCTTCAGTACGAGTGCAGGAACCTCATGGCTCCCCATAGCCGGTCTCTGATGTCCACCGAGGAGGTGGAGGAGCTGAGTGTTGACAAGTGCCCCTCCCAGCGATGTACAATAACATTCTTGCCTACGAAAGGCGACGTAAACTCGACACAGTTAACTCCAGTCAGGCAGCCACATCGGACAAGCAAACGGGACAACCGTTGTCTGAAAAATGTGAATGCAATGAACCATGAAGGTGATAAGGATCTCTCTGTGTGAGTAGCGGGGAATTGTTTGTGCCTACAGTTTTTTTCCTTTCAAAAACAAACAGAAAGGGAGGTGAATATTGAGATTTCTTGTTACACCTCATTGTGTTAAGACTGAAAACATTTGTTAAAGTCTTCATACTCAATCAGTGTCTCTTCTGCTGTGTATAGAGCATTTATTTACCATTGTCTTTTCAAATTCTGTATAAATTATTGGTGACTTGTCCAGTGTCAAGATCTCTTTGCTAGTTGCTATTTTTGGTATTAATCTCTCATGACAGTTCATGGGGGAAGGGTGGGGTGGGCAGGTTCGGACCTTGCGGATCCCAGAGGAATGAGGAACCAAGCTTTGCCTGTTTTCTGTCACCGTAAGCGTACTCTTTCAGCTTCATGTACTGTTTACAAATGGATATTTGGCTTGTAGTACTGCGGTGTATCTTTCTTTTCTGTACATCGGCACCTACGGGCACACGGCACTCCATAATCCTGACCTTGCTGGCTTGGCCTCTTGGCTCTCTGGATTTTGTGGGCCAGCTGGGGTGGAATGTGGGGGACTTGTAGGTTTATACAAGCTTCTACCCAGAACCACCCCTTCTCCCACCACCCCTCACCTGGTGCCAGTGACATAGGTGGACCTGCTCCCTCCTGAACTCGCTGCCTCTGGGAAGTTGCTAGCTTGCCCCAGCCCGGGGAAGGAGGATAAGGTAAGGAGGGAGGGGTGGGGTGCATTTGTGTGTGAAGTGCAGAGAAAGGTGGGGAAGGATAGCAGTCGCAAAACAGGTCTAGATCTTGTCGTTGCTCAGGAATCGTCACCACCAAGTTCAGCCTTGGTGGGAGTATAAGACGGTTGCTTCCAAAGACTTGGTAGCTCGATGAGAGTGAGGGAGGTTGTAGTGGAAGCAGATCAGCTGACTGACACAGAAACAAATTGGGTGATCAGTGCTTCCCCTTTCAGATGGAATCACCACTTAAAAGTGCCTTGTAGCAGCCAACTCCCCTCCTCCCCTTTGGACGGGACCTGCATGTTGCAGAGTTACCTTAGAGCGCAGTCATTGTTGGGGGACTTTAATGGTAACTGTTTGCATGCAGCACAATCCCATAATGGGGCAGCCAATGGATGCTCTTGCATTATCTTTGCTCTTGAGGTCAGTGGAACCTAGGAGTGATTACAGTATTGGAAGGGTGTGTGTGCACCTGGAGGCTGGATTGTTGTAGCAACCGTCAAAGTCTGATCTGCTGATTTTTTAAAAATATAAATATATATATAAATATATTGTGAACTATGTACCTTCCATACTGACCTATAATAAACAATTGTAAGTGTATGATCAAAACTTTTGTACATATGTATATATTTAAAGAATCTGTGTATATTTGATTGAATAACTTAAAGATATTCAAGTTTGTTTAGATGCCATTCCTTAATTTATGTTTTGGGGAAAGAAAAGGGAGTTTGGTGGCATTTCTCTCACACGTTGTTTTATTTTGCCCTATTTCTTACCATCACTAAAGATCAAAACTATATCATTTAAAAAGAAATCTGAACAGTAAATCAATTTGAAAGTTCAGTTAGCCTGTACAAAAATGACAACTTGTTTCGCCGCCGTTCCCAGCCTGGTTTTAGGAGAGCGTGTACTGAGACACTTATATCACAGTGAAGGCACAGTTGGAAATTAGGAGCATTTTCTTCTGTTCTTACTGGGGGGTGGGGGGGGGGGGAGAAGGTGTGGAGAAAATAAGAGAGTGAGGCAGCAGAACACTCTTTTCCCTCCTGCCCCAGGTTACTTACATACGCCACTCTGCTTACCACTGGAAGATAAGTCTTCATTTTACAGAGGCAGAGTGGATGGTCATATATTTTCAGCCTGTGTGACATAGATGGCCAAACCTTCTGAAATATCTTTCCTATTTCTTGGCGCCTTGTATGCACACTCTCTCCCATTATCTAGTCTGTACCCTCATTGTCAAGTAGAGATTAATTCAGGCATATGAAAGTTAGGAACAGAGTACACACAAGTTATTCCCTCAGACTCTTGGCTTCCTGGTTCTTCCACCTCATCCTCTGTTTCCTACCTCTCTCCTTCACTCTGTCGGTGAGCCCTCTGCTGGAAAAGCCTACTTTGTGTAAAAAAATATATATTTCTGCTTTGAGCATATGACAAAAAAATGAAGGGATCAGTTTGTTTTTCTATATTTTTAAAAAATGTACAAGTTTTTGCTTTATGTTCCAGTGCAAAAAAAAAGCAACTCCAAAAGAGTTTGTGAATATATTTTCGACGAGAGTATCTTTCTGCATGGTAAATGGACCCATTTCTGGGAGGAATCTAAATACTACACTCTTGTTTTTTGTGTGTATTTTTTATATAAACTAAACTTTATTGCAAACTCTTGAGTTAAATCCAGATCTTTCTAAAAAGAAATGAAATGTAACCCAGCATTCGCTTCACTTTCAAATATCTAATTGGCAAGCTGTTTCTGAAAACTCTATAAATTTTGTCTAAATTATGGACAAGAGGCTTTTCCTTCTAAATCACGTTTATTAATGTCAGTTGCATTGTGAGAGATGGAGGGTGATCTTTAAATAAAAGGGATGAAAACATTACAAAAAAAAGCTGGCTGATTTTTAAAGGAAAGTAAAATTGCAGGAAGTCTGAATAAAGTTGTAATTTTTTTGTATAAGGATGTTGCTTTGCCTTGCAGAAGTCCTCTGTTCATATACTGCATTTTGTTTGATATGTTCTTAGAGGTAACTTTAAAAAAAAAACCCTATTTATTAAAGCGTTTTATATTAACGTCTCCCAGTGTGTCTTGTGCATTCTTAGGTTGCCAGTTAACCCTGAGTTAACCACTGGGATAATGCCAGCCTGGTTATTCCTAAAAGAGCTTATAGTTCCTCTGTAAGCTCCCAGGGCAGTGAGTGCATTGGCACTCTACCATCACACATGGATATCGCAGTGTATCACACAAAGTAAAAGTCAAAGTTGTGTTTACACACAAATATATATATATACACACACACACACACACACAGAGTTGTAATGAAAAGCTTGCTTGTTCAGATTTCAGATTTAGATTTACATAGAAACATACAGTGAGATGTGTAGCTTACATAAGCCACTTCAGTATGTGCTGGGGGCTGCCCGCAAGTGTTGCCACACATTCTGATGCCAACATAGCATGCCCACAGTGCTCGGCAGAACACAACACAAAACATAACAAGCAACAACAAAAGTCCCTGTACCTACCTCCCTGACACCACCCATGCATGTACACAGCCCTCGTGACTTTGCGGAGATTGGGCCACCCTTCCCCAGCGGGTTCACAGACTCTGTTCCAGCCGTCAGGACTTGGACTTGTGCAGCATCACAGGCAAGTAACATCATATAAGCAACATTTGCAAGAAAAACTCAGTAAATTGTACACATGCACAATTTTTAAAAGAAAGAATGCAATTAAAACAAGAAAACAATACAAGTGAGATTCTGTAGATGCTGGAAATCCAGAGGAAAACACACAAAATGCTAGGTGAACTCAATAGGTCAGACAATATCTATAGAAAGGACTAAATAGTCGATGTTTCGGGCTGAGGAGTTTCATCCAAATTCCCATTTTACTGCAAAGCTTAAAGACTGATTACCTTTCTTTGTCAAATGCACATCAAGACATACAGTGAAATGTGTAATTTTGCATCAACGACCAAAATAGTCCAAGGATGTGCTGGGAGCAGCCTACAAGTGTCACCATGTATCCAGTGCCAAACTAGCATGCCTACAACTTATAACCTTAATCCACATGTCTTTGGAATGTGGGAGGATACAGAAGCACCCAGTGGAAACCCACGTGGTCACGGGGAGAACATATAAACTCCTTACAGACAGCGAGAATTGAATTCTGATCGTTGGTACTGTAAAGCAATTTTCTAAATTGCTATGTTACAGTACCACCATCATAGTGTCGTAGTGTTGCTAAACTAGTGATGAGGTTTCATGATGGGTTCTTAAACCAGATGGTTGAAGGGAAGTGACTGTTGGCTTAACCTGCTGGTGTGGGACTTAAGGCTTCTGCACTTCCTGCCCTAAGGTAGTTGCAAGAAGATGGCATGCCCTGAATAGTGAGAACCTTTGATAATTGATGCATTCTTGAGGTCTTCATGATGCCTTTTACAGAGTTGCCTCTTTATTTTGTATTGAATATTTCTAGCACTAAGTAACAGTTCAAACCATCATGCAGAAAATGCTGGAAAAACTCAGCAGGTCAGGCAGCATCTATGGAGGGGACTAATTAGACGAGATTTTACAGATATATTAAGAGCAAAAGCTAGGCAGGGGACAACATTGGTCCTCTTGAAGATCAGCATTGTCATCAATGTAAGGAGCCGAAATGAGACGGGGGATATCTTAAATGGATTTTTTCCATTTGTATTTAGTCAAGAGATTGATATGGTCTATAGAGGTGATGTAAAACAGCAGTGAGGTCATGGACCAGATTAGAGGAGGAGATGTTTGCTGTCTTAAGACAAAAGAGGGGTGGATAAGTCCCCAGGTTGTTCCCTTGGACCTTGTGGGAAACTAGTGCAGAAACTGCAGGGGCATTCGTACAGATCTTTATAAAATCCTTAGCAACAAGTGAAGTGCCAGAGGATTGGAGGATAGCTGATGTTGTTCTGTTGTTTAAGAAAGGTTCTGAGAAATTATAGCTGGTGAGCCTGACATCAGTAGTGGGTAAGTTATTGGAAGGTATTCTAAGGGATAGGACATATATATAATTATTTGGATAAATGGAATGATTAGGGATAGTTAATATGGCTTTGAGCATGGAAGGCATGTTGTACCAACTTAAAGAGTTTTTCACAGAAGTTTCCAGGAAAGTTGATGAAGGCAAGGCAGAGGGTGTTGTCTACATGGACTTTGGCAAGGCATTTGACAAAGTCCTGCATGGTAAGTTGGTCAAGAGATTCAGTCATTTGGCATTCAAGGTGAGGTAGTAAATTGGATTAGATATTGGCTTTGTGGGTGAAGCCAGAGAGTGGTAGTAAATAGTTCCCTTGCTTACTGGAAGGCTGACTAGTGTGCCACAGGGATTGGTGCTGAGTATGATGTTGGTCAGCTGGGTGCTAATGCAGAAAAACTGTCCAGCAAATTTGCAGATGACACCAAGATTGTGGGTTTAGTGGGCAGTGAGGACGGCTAAAAGTTTGCAGCAGGATATAGACCAGTTTGAAAAACAGCAGATGGAATTTAATGCAGACAAGTGCTCTTGCACTTTGGGAGGACAAACCAGGGTAGGACTTGCATTGTGAGTGGCAGAACACGGAGGAGTGCAGAACAAAGGGATCTGGGAATACAGGTCCATAGTTTCTTGAAAGTAGTCACACAAGTAGATAAGGTGTTAAGAGCTTTTGACACATTGGCCTTCATAAATCAAAGTATTGAGTACAGGAGTTGGGTTGTTACATTATATAAGACATTGGTGAGGCCTGATTTGGAGTATTGTGTGTATTTCTGGTCACCTACCTACAGGAAAGATGTAAATGAGATTGAAAGAGTGCAACAATGTTACCTGATGACCTGAGTTTTAGGGGAAGGTTGAATAGGTTAGGACTTTATTCTGTGGAACATAGATGGATGAGGGGATATTTGGTAGAGATATATAAAATTATGAATAGTATAGATTGGGTTAATGTAAACAGCCTTTTTCCAGTGAGGTTGGGTGAGACTAGAATGAGTGGTCATAGGTCAAAGGTGAAATGTTTAAAGGGAATGTGGGGGAAGGGACTTCTTCACTCAGAGGGAACAAGCTACCAGCAGAAATGGTGGATGCAGGTTTGATTTCAACATTTAAGAGAATGTTGAATGTACATGGATGGGAAGACTACAGAGGGCTATGGTCCAGTTGCAGGTCCACAGAGATTAATAGTTCAGCAAAGACTAATTGGGTTCAAAGGTCTTTTTCTGTGATATATTGCTCTAAGCAGTTGATGTTTCAGGCCGAGACCCTTCATCAGGACCGGAAAAGAAGGGATAAGGAGGGTGGAAGGAGTACAAACTTGGAAAGACCAAATGAGGGAGAAGGTTGATGAATTTGAATTTCTCCCCTCCCTCATTTTCTATTCCTAATTGTGGTTCTCCTTTTACCTTTCCTTGGGTTCCCTTTCTCCCATAGTCCATTCTCTTCTATCAGATTTCTCCTCCTTCAGCTCTTTTTCCACCTATAACCTCCCAGCTCTTTACTTCAACCCCCTTCCCTTCAATTGGTCTCAAACTATCACCTGCTGGCTTTTCTCTCCTCCCCTCCCCTCCCCTCCTTATTCTGGCTTCTGCCTGGTTGTCCCTCTCCATAAATGCTGCCTGTCCTGCTGGGTTCCTCTAGAAGTTTCTGTTTTGTTCAAAATTTCCAGCATCTGCAGAATCTCCTGATTATATGGTTGAAATCAAAAGCAGCGTCCTAAATCCAAAAACAAATTAAATATATGACTGGTTTGTTGACTACCATTGACTGAGGAGCTTCATTAAAAGGCATGCTGGTGATGTGCATAAAATAAAAATGTCACATGTACATTGAAACAAGCAAACACCTTGTTTGTGTCAACTACCAATACAGTCTGAGGACAAGACTGCAAGTGTTGTCAGGCTTCTGGCACCAACATACCATGCTCACAACTTACTAACCTGTACGGCTTTGGAATATGGATGGATACCGGAGCACCCAGAGGAAATCCACATGGTCATGGAAAGAACGTACAAACTCCTTACAGGCACTGGCCAGAGTTGAACCCTGATCTTACTATTAACACTGTAAAAGCATCACACAACCATGCCACCCTAAAAATATCCTTCCCGATGGGGAATTGTATCCTGGTCTCCTGAATGACAGGCAGGGATCCTTACAACTAGACTATCAAGAATTAGATACTGCAGCCTCAGAGGGGTGACCACATGGGGACTGCTAGGGTTGTACAGGAGCAAAAAATTGGAGCCCCACAATTGGAATATTCTTGCGCTTTGTAAACCGTCATCACTGCATTCTTAGAAGTATGTGTAGATTTGGCATATAACCAAAACTTCAACACCTATAGGTGCTGAGTGGAGAGTATCCTGACTGATTGCATTGGGGCCTGGTCTGGAAACACCAATGTCCAGGAGCAGAAAAGTCAACAGTAAGCAGACACTGAGAACATGAGTTGTAAAGATGATGATAGCCCAGTCCATCACAGGAAAAGCCCTCACCAGCATTGAGCACATTGGCGTGGAGCGCTGCCACAGGAAAGCAGCATCCATCATCGAGTACCCCACCAACCAAGTCATGGTCTCTTTTTGCTATTACCTTGGGTCCCTCATCACCAGGTTCAGGGACCGTTATTACCCTACAACCATCAGGCTCCTGAACTGTCTGATGGAAGGTACAACCTACCATCAGGCTATAACCTACAGAATCACGTTCAAGGACTCTTTACAACTCATGTTCTCAGTGTTTTTATTCGGACAATTTGTTTACTTTTGCACATTCGTTATTTGGCAGTCTTTGTGCATATTTCTTCATAAATTTTATTGTGTTTCTTCATTTTGCAGTAAGTGCTTCCAAAAAAAATCTCAAGGTAGTGTATGGTAAAATACAATCAATAGCCACTTTATTAGATACCTCCTGCTGGTGATCTTCTGCTGCTGTAGCCCCTTCACTTCAAGGTTCACCATATTCTGCATTTAGAGAGGCTCTTCTGCATATCAATGCTGTAACATGTGGTTATTTGAGTTACTATCGTCTTCCTGTCAGCTTGAACCAGTCTGGCCATTCTCCTCTGACCTCTCTCATTAACAAGGCATTTTCACCCTTTTTTTTTGCATCATTCTCTGTGAACTCCAGAGTTCACAGAGTTTCACAAAATCCCAGGAGACCAGCAGTTTCTGAGATACTCAGACCACCACATCTGGCACCAACAACCATTGCACTGTCAAAGTCACTTGGATCACATTTCTTCCCCATTCTGATGTTTGGCCTGAACAACAACTGAAACTCTTGTTTACATGCTTTTGTGCCTTAAGTTGCTGCCATGTGATTCACTGATTAGATATTTGCATTAACAAGTAAGCATACAGGTGTACCTAATAAAGTGGCCACTGAGTGTATATGTACTTTGATAATAAATTTCCTTTGACTTTGAACTTTTAGTACTGGGCTGCTGCGCCAGTGACAGGTATTGGAGGCAGCTGAGCGATGCCTGCCCTGTGATGATGTTTGAGGCTCTGAGCACATTCCTTGTGAGCAGAGATAGTGGTTTTGCTCAGAGATGTTATCGCCAGACTTTGGTTATGTTTTCCTTTGCTGCTCTGTCAGATAACGCTGGTTCCTGTAAACTATCTGCACCTCGCCTTGTCAATCAGTGCTAGAGTTTGCTGTTCCTGGCTCCAAGCTGAGTCCTCTTGTTGCTGTGTTTCTTGGGCCATGAATTACGGCAAGTTTAGAGGAACATGCTCTCCTTGTGACCAGACCAGCTGTATGCGACATGGTGGTGTAACGCTTTACAGCATCAGTGATCGGAGTTCAGTTCCAGCCACTGTCTATCAGGAGCTTGTACTTTCTCTCCTTCACTGTCTGATCTTCCTCCGGGTGCTCCAGTTTCCTCACATGTTCCAAAGATGTAAGTGTTAGTGAGTTGTGGACTACGTTGGCGTTGGAAGCATGTCTGCTTGTGGGCCCAGCACACCCTCAGACTGCATTGGTCATTGATGCAAACAACACATTTCAATGTTTGTTTCAATGTGCACGTGACGGTAAAGCTAATCTAAAAAAAATCATTTTGTGAATGTTAATCTTAACCTCTGTCCTGATGAAGAGTTTCAGCCCGAAACATTGACTATTTACTCATTTCCACAGAAGCTGTCTGACCTGCTGAGTTCCTCCAGCATTTTGTATGTGTTGCTGCTGTGTCCATATTTGTATCTTAAGTTCCCAAATAATCTGCAAAGTACTTAGTCAACAAAGAACAGTAGAGTACAGGGGCAGACACTTCAACCCACAAGGTTGTGTTACATTGAGCTCCTCCCTTCTGCCTGCACAAGATTGTGCATATCGATATCCCTAACAGTCTCTTTAATGCTTATACACCTAGGCCACCACTCCTGATAGCCTGTTCCAGGCATCCGCCACTCTCTGTTTAAAAATAACTTGATCCACCCATCTCCTTTAGTTATTCTCTACCCCACCCACCTTAAATGTACATCCTCTAGTAATTGACCACACAAACTTCTACAAATTACAGTTCCGAGTAAATTTATTATGGAAGTACGAATATATTACCATATACTTATCCCCTTGATAGATTCATTTTCTAAATGGGGAGAAAATTCAGAAGTGAAAGGTGCAAAGGGACTTGGGAGTCCTTGTGCAGGATTCCTTAAAAGTGAATTCGCAGGTTGAATCGGTGGTAAGGAAGGCAAATGCAATGTTAGCATTCACTTTGAGACGACTAGAGTATAAGCAAGGATGTGATGCTCAGGCACTGGTCAGAATGCACCAAGTATTATAAGTAGTTTTGGGCCCCTTATTGAAGAAAAAGTGATGGCTTTGCAGAAGGTCTAAGGAGGATCATGAGAATTATTCCAAGAATGAAGGGGTATGAGGAGTGTTTGATGGCTCTGGGCTAATACTCAGAAGAATGAGGGGGTGGGATTTCATTAGAAGGGTTACACCTGAACCCAAGGAGGACCAATATCCTTCTCAGAGATATTGAGCAGTTTGGTACAACTGGTAAGGAGGGTTTGAATCAATTTGGAAGAAGGATGGAAACTGAGTGATAGGGCTGAGGATGGGGCAGTTGGTATAGAATCAGAGGTAATCTGAAGTGAGACCGTTAAGAAAGACAGACAGATGATAGAGCAAAATTGCAGTCAGTGGGATGAGTTGCAGAGTAACAGATACGAAATCGAAAAGGGTGACGAATACAGGACTGAAAGTGTTATATTTGAATATAGACAGTATACGGAGTAAGGTAGGTGATCTTGTAACACAGATTGGAAGATATGACATTGAGTCATGGCTGAAAGAAGATTAAAGTTGGGAGCTTAACATCTAATGATACACTTTGTATTGAAAGGACAGGCAGGTAGGCAGAGGGGTGGAATAGTTCTGTTGGTAAAAATGAAATCAAATTCTTAGAAGTAGTTGATATAAGATCAGAATGTGTTTGATTATTATGGGTAAAGTTAATGAATTACAGGGAAAAAAACACCCTGACATAGACCTCTGAATGGTAGACAGAACTTGGGCTGAGGGAGGTAGAAAATGCATGTCAAAAGGGCAGTCTTATGACAGTCATGGGGATTTCAGTATGCAGGTAGATTGGGAAAATCAGGTCAGTGCTGATTTTAGATCCCAAGAGTGAATTTGTAGAATGCCTGTGAGATGGCTTGTTAGAGCAATTTATGGTTGAACCCACTGGATTGGGTGTTGTGCAATGAATCTGATTTGATTAAGTATCTAAAGCTACAGGAATCCTCAGGAGACAGTGATCATAGTATCATAGAATTCACCCTGCAGTTCGAGAGGGAGAAGCTAAAGTTAGATGTATCAGCATTACAGTGGAGTAAAGGGAATTACAGAGGCATGAGAGAGGTGCAGGTCAAAGCTGATCGATGGGAACACTAGCAGGGACGATGGCAGAGCAGCAATGGCTGGAGTTTCTGAGAGCAATTTAGAAGACGCAGGACAAATACATCTCAAAGAAGAAGTAAACACGAAGAAGTCTGCAGATGCTGGAAATCCAAGCAACACACACAAAATGCTAGTGGAACACAGCAGGCCAGGCGGCATCTATAAGGAGAAGCACTGTCGACGTTTCGGGCTGAGATCTCGGTGCTGTTCAAAGAAGAAGTACTCTTCTTTGCAACTAATTGCAGGACAATGCAACTGTGACTGATCAAGGGAAGTCAAAGCCAACATAAAGCAAAAGAGAGAGCATATTATAGAGCAACAATTAGTGGGAAGTTAGAGGAAAAGGAAGCTTTTAAAAACCAACAGAAGGCAACAAAAAAGCAATAAGGAAAGAAACAATGAAATATGAAGGTAAGCCAGCCAATAATATCAAATAGGATACCAAAAACTTTTTTCAGATATTTAAGGAGTAAAAGATAGGTGAGAGTAAATATCAGACCACGGGAAAATGGCACTGGCACTGGTGGATAAGGAAATGGCAGATGAACTCAATAAATATTCTGTATCAGTCTTCACAGTGAAAGACCCTAGCAGTATGCAGGAAGTTAGAGTGCCAGGGGGCAGAAGTGAGTGAAGTTGCTGATACTAGGGAGAAGATGCTTGGGAAACTTGGACCGAATGGACTAAACGCCAAGGTTTTGAAAGAGGTGGCTGAAGAGATTTTGGAGGCATTAGTAATGATCATTCATTAATCACGAGATTCTGGCATGGTTGCTGAGGTCACTCCACTCTTCAAGAAAGGAGAGAAGCAGCGGAAAGGAAATTATAGGCCAGTTGGCCTGAACTCAGTGGTTGGGAAGATGATGTTGATTGTCAAGAATGAGGTCTTAGGGTACATGGTGGTACATAGGGAAAATAGACCAAAGTCAGCATGGTTTCCTCAAGGGAAAGTCTTGTTTGACAAATCTGTTGGAATTACTTGAGGAAATAACAAGCAGGATAGACAAAGGAAAATTGGTGGATATTGTATACTTGGATTTCAGAAGGCCTTTGACAAGGTGCCACAGATGAGGCTGCATAGCAAAGTAAGAACCTTTGGTATTAGATGGAGGGGCAGGTGGTGTTGAGGAAGCAGGGAGCTACAGAAGGACTCGGACAGATTAGTAGAATGGGTAAAGATGTGGCAGTTGGAATGCAGCGTCAGGAAGTGTATTTTGGTAAGAGGAATGAGAGAGAGAGTGTATGTAAGGGAATATATAGGAGAGTGAGGATGCACAGATGTGTGTGTTTCTGTGTGTGTATGTAAGGTAAGACCGAACTCTGTGCGAACGTGCGTGTATGTGAGCGGATGAAATTCTGTGCTTTTCCATGTGCGGGTCCCTGGAAGGGATGTAATAGGTTGCACAGATGTGTAACACGTCGTTGCCAAACCTTCTCCCCTTCCACTCCCACTCATGTTGCCTCTTATAATTGCTCCTGCCTTCCCGTCTCTTCGCACCCTCACCTGCAGACAAACATGACTTTGAAGCATGTGGGAGGGAGGAGGTGCTAAATAAATGCAAGCTATTGTTGTTGTGGAGTGGGGCTCATGGACCCCAGCTGGGTAGCGGTGTTAGTGCAGGGTGGAAGTGGGGGGGGGGTGGAGGTTGCCCTGGGAGATCAGGAGAGGAAGAGATCAATAAAAGAGTTGAATAATAGATTGTGCAAACTGATCCTGAGACAGGATTGTACTGTTCTGCATCCTGCAGCATTGATTAGCCCCGTGACTACAGAATCTGGTTTATTATCACTGACTTATGATGTGAAATTTGGTGTTTTGCAGCAACAGTACGGTGTAAAGATGTTAAATTATTATAAATTACAAAATTAAATCAGTAGTGAAATCAAATGAATAACGAGGAGTGTTTATGGATTCACGGACAGTTCAGAAATCTGATGGGGGACGGGGAAGAAGTTGTTCCTAGGGCATTGAGCATGGGTCCTCAATATCTTCATTATTACTATCCACTCCAATGATAGTAATGAGGAGAGGGCATGAGGGTCCTTAGTAATGGACACAGGCTCTTGAAGATGTCCTCAATGGTGGGGAGGGTTGTGCTGAAGAGATGGAGGAGGCTAACTCTACAAATGTCTGCAGCTGTCCCCAGCGCTGTGTGCATTGGAGCCCCTGTGCTAGGTGGTGATGCACCCAGTCAGAATGCTCCCCACTCTGTATCTGTAGAAATTTGTAAGAGTCGATGTCCTCACATCTTTCCACTTTCCTGCCCAAAGAATCAGCTCAGCCAATTAACCGAGGGGTGAGTTCAGTGGGGAGGGCAGTGATCAGTGTCCCGTCAGGTCTGTGTTCGGGAATGGAGTTCAAGAAGTAGTTCTATGTTCTATGACCCTGCCCACCTTGGTGATTTAGCTACTGTTTCTAGAAAGTGGTGGGAGTTTTTACCTCCCTCACCCCTTCAGGCAGTGCATTGCAGATTCCAACCCCCTCCAATCCCCTCTAAACCTCCACCCTCTCATCTTCAGCATCTATCCTCTTTGGGGTGGCACTATCACAGTGCCAGCAACCTGTGTTCAAATCCTGCTGCTGTCTGTCAGGAGTGCATACGTTCTCCCCCCACAAACCAAAGACATGGGTTACCAGGTTAATTAGTCACCTGGGTGTGAGTGGACGGCATGGGCCCATTGAGCCAGATGGGCCTTTTCCCGTCCTGGACTGTTATTGTCCATTTTATTTACCCCTGTATAACCAACGGACTCCTCACCCTCCTCTGTTTAGGGAAAGTACTTCCAAGGACAGCGCAGAGGTATTCGTTAGTAACTATCTACCTCCTGTAGGAACTCAACAGATCAAATAGCACCTGTGGAGGGGAAAGAATTGTTTCAGGTAGAAGCTTCGCTCCAAGTGTTTCAGATTCACTTATTTATCATGTGTACATCAAAATATGCCCACAATGTTCAGCACAGCAACGCAAGCAGTAAAAACAACAGCAATGAAAATAAAGACCCCAGAACAAGCCCCTTTTATCCTTCCCATCCACTCACACACCCAAACAGTCCTCCAAGCCCAGGACAGGCTGCCTCCCGGCCTCCAATGTCCGGCCTCCTAACCCAGCCTTGCAGAATTCAGGCCTCTGACCTTCCCAACACACAATCTGGCCTCCAGCTTGCAGGCATGCTGACCCTGGGGCTTCAACTGTCTCGTGCAAGGGCAGAGGCATCTCCTCCTGCTCCCACAGGTGCTGCCTGACCTGCTGAGATCTTACAGCAGTTTTCCAGTGTCTGCCGTCTCTCGTGTCTCCACAAGTACTTGTTTAACTCCTTTACCATTATATTCCCCATTACAAATTCTTCCTGGCATTGTCCTGCAGTGCATTCCTTTTTCCATTGTTCCCCGAAATTTCCACCACAGTGCACTCAAATTTCCTCACTTGTCTCTGATGATTAATCACTACAGTGTAGCAACCCCCGATCACTTTGCACTAAAATAGACTTTTGAAACATTCTAATTATGTTCTTCCTTGTAAAATTTGCTTTGAATTTACACTTGCATCTTGCAAATCCTGCTTATCAAATGCTATGTTTCTGTGATGCTCCTGCAAGCAGGATTTTTATTGCACCTGAGCAAACTTTGACATAAGCTGGAAGAGTGCGGAGAAAATTTACAGATGTTACCGGGACTTGAGGACTTGAGTTACAGGGGAAGGCTGAGTAGGTTTAGGACTTCATTCTCTGGAGGGTTGGAGTACAACGAGACATCTTACAAAGATGCTGTTTACATAATGATGAAGATTATAGGCAGGGTAAATGTAAGGGGGCTTTTTCCATTGAGTTTGGGTGAGACCAGAACTTGAAGTCACAGGGTAAGGGTGAAAGATGAAACGTTTAAGGGGAGCCTGAAGGGAGGTTTCTTCACTCAAGGGGTGGTGAGAGTGTGGAGTGAGGGTGAGCAGTGGATGCAGTTCAATTGTAATTGTAAGGGAAGTTTAGACAGGCAGATGGGTGGGAGAGGTATAAGACATGGGAACAGAATTAGCGTACTGAATCTGCTTCACTATTTGATCATGGCTGATTTACTATCTCTCTCAACCCCATTCTCCTGCTCTTTCCCCGTAACTTTTGACACTTTAAGTAACCAAGAACCTATCAGCCTCTGGTTTAAGTATACCCAACACTACAGCTGCCTGTGGCAATGAATTCCACAGATTCACCACTCTCTGGCTAAAGAAATTCCTCCTCATCTCTGTTCTAAAGGGATGTCCTTCTATTCTAAATCTGTGCTCTCTGGTTCTAGACTTAACCATTATTGGAAAAATCTTCTCCATCTCCACTCTATCGAGGCCTTTCAATATCCAGTGGGTTACAGTGATATTCCCTCTGATTCTTCTAAACTCCAGTGAGGGTATGGAGAGTTATGATCCAGGTGCAGATGATCCAAGGCAGGAAACCAGGCCAGCACGGACTAGATGGGTCGAAGAGCCTGGTTCTTCACTGTAATAGTCTATGCTCTAGGTACTTGGGCATATGAAAATAAACTCAATTGTGAATTTTGACTTTGGCTGTTCTTTTGGCAAACATTTACCTGATTCCCAGTGAGTCCCATTCACTGATCAGTCCTACTCCCAAATTCCATAGATAGCAGCTGGTGGAGTCTGGGCAACACGCTACCTGCTGGGGGAATATCAGGGAGGGAGGGAAGAACTGGAACATAGAACTGTAAAGCACAGTAGAGGCCCTTTGACTGAGAATATCGTGCCAATCTTTAAACCTACCCTGTGATTAATTTAACCCTTCCCTCCCACAATTCCCTTCACTTTCATCGTCCAAGTGCCAATCTAACACCTCTCCCACCACCCCTGGCAGGGTGTTCCACGCACCCACCTCCCTCTGTGTAAAAAATCTACCTCTGACCTCCCCCCTATACTTTTCTCCGGTCACTTGTGTTAAGGAAAACAGTGCTGGCGGTCCATCTATCGATGCCTCTTATCATCTTGTACACCTTTATCAAGTTACCTCCCATCCTCCTTTGCTCCAGAGAGAAAAGCTCTAGCTTGCTTAAATTATCCTCATGAGACATACTCTCTAATCCAGGCAATGTCCTAATAAATCTCCTCTGCACCCTGTCTAAAGCTTGCACATCCTTCTTATAATGAGGTGATCAGAACTGAATGCAGTATTCCAAGTGTGATCTAACCAGAGTTTATAGAGCTGCAGCATTACTTCAATACCTTGACTAACAAAGGCCAACACACCACACACCTTCTTAACCACCCCTTGTGTGGCAACTTTGAAGGATCTGTAGACATAGATCTCAAGATCCTTCTGTTCCTCCACACTGTTGAGAATCCTGCCATTAACCCTGTATCCTGTCTTCAAGCTTGACCTTCCAAAGTGAATCCCTTCACACACTTCAGCATTGAACTCCATCAGCTACTTCTCAGTCCAATCTAGATCCCATCAATGTCCTGTTGTAATATACGGCAACCTTCTCATTGTTGGTGTTTTGGGATAAGACTCTGCTGCTGGGCTGAGAGTGGAGGAGGGGGAGAGGGAAGCCAGTAGTGATTTGGGAGACTGGCTGGAAGTTAGTCCTTGGGATATGCAGGTTTGAAAAGGATAATTAGTTCAGACTGATCTCCTTTCTTGTTGCACCATCTACATCTCTCTGTAGCTCCTCCTTTGAATTGCCTTGCATTCTGAGACTATTTCTACTGAATTGTTCTTTGACCAACTTCAGGGGATTTATGGACACAAACTCCAAGATCCCCCTGTTCCTCCACACTGCTACGAGTCCTGTACTTTGCCTTCAAATTCAACTTTCCAAAGTGAAGCACATCACAGCTTTTCTGTGTTGAGCTCCATCTGCCACTTCTCAGCCCAGTCCTGCTTCTTATCTATACCCTGTTGTAACTTATGACAACTTTCTACACGATCCACACCACCACCAACCTCTGTGTCATCAGCAAACTTACTAACCCACCCTTCCACTTCCTCATCCAAGACATTTATTTTAAAAATTCACAAAGAGCAGGGGTCCTAGAGCAGACCCCCATGGAACAGCACCAGTCTCTGATCTCCAGGCAGAATACACCCCATTTACAGCCGCCCTCTTCTGTGGGCAAGCCAATTCCGAACCCATGCCGTCAGATTTCCCCGGATCCAATGGCTCCTGATTTTCTGACCTACCACACAATTTTCATCAGCATATTCCCGCTTTTCTCCCTTCCTCATGCACGCAGCTGCTGAGATCCGAGCTGTCTGTCCTATCTCCTCCCAAATTAACAGCCCATTCAGTTCCATCAAGATGATTCCAGTCCCACTGAGTCACCAGCAAAGCAAAATGCCTCCTGCTTAGTCAAAGCCCACGCACTGGCAGAGGTTTGAGGTTTCAAAGCCAGCAAGTCCTACCTTGTCTAAAATATCTTTTGACCTCACCTTTGGATAACCTGTCAGATCCTCCCACCCTTTATCTAGAATCAACTCATTCTGTAAACTGTTCAATAAACATAGGGATTTCACACACCCAATGAGAAGAGCTAAAGGAAGGATTAAGAAAGATTAGATTTATTTGTCACATGTACATTGGAACATGGAAACACACAACGAAACCTGTCGTTTGCCTCAATAACCAATGTAACACGCTGTACTGATTAATGTTTCGCAGTCTGAGGATGTTTTAGGGCCAGTTTGCAAGTATTGCCATTATTCCAGTGCCAACAATAGGATGCCCACAACTCATTAACCCTAAGCGGTACAACTTTAGACTGAGGGAAGAAACTGGACTGTGGGGAGAACCTTACAAACACCGGGAATTGAACCCTGATCTTACAGCTACAAAGCATTATGCAAATAGATATGCTATTGTGCCAGCCCGCTGAAGGGATATCAAGGGCCTTGCCTACCTTTCTCGTTCCTTGTTGTCGGGTTTACCATTTTACAGTTGTGTAGAAAGAGCCTACCTTGTGATAATGCCTAGTTCATCCTTTGTACCAGGAGGTGTTTCGGAGTTCCTTTCTGAAGTGGTTTCATGCATAAAATTACGAGAGGCATAGATAAGATGAATGTTCATAGTTTTTTTTCTCCAGGAAGAAAGGCAGAATAAAGGAAGCAAGAGGCCAGTTAGTCTGACCTCAGTGGTTGGGAAGATGTTGGAATCGATTGTTGATGAGGTCTTGGGGTACTTGGAAGCAGATGATAAAATAGATCTTCCTCAAGGGAAGATCTTGCCTGACAACTCTGCTGGGATTCTTTGAAGAAGTAACAAGCAGGATAGACAAAGGAGAATCAGTGGATGTTGTGTACTTGGATTTTCAGAAGGCCTCTGACAAGGTGCCACACATGAGGCTGCTTAGCAAATTATGAGCCATGGTGCTACAGGAAAGATTCTAGCACGGCAGAGTCAAAGAAGTTGCCAGTCAGTGTTGAACTCAATGTAGGACTGTCTTAGGGACTCCAGCTCTGGATTTTCCCTCGGGGTTTACTCCTGAAGCCTTCCCCATGAGTGGGTGTAGCCGCAAGGCAGTGGAAGCACGAGGTCAGAGCTCTCCTGCTCCTAGATGAGGTGTCGACCACGGGTGACGAGCCTCATTTGCCCAAAGCAGCTGGTTTTGAGGTGCCAGTAACCAGCTTTGCAGTTTTACCTGTCAGTAGAAACACTTCTGCCGGGCTTGGTAACTAAGCCCCACCTGAAGGCCAGGAGCTGGACTTGGTTGTCAGAGGCTGTTTGACACACACACCATCCCCACTGCCACTTCATCTATGACAAACTAACCTAATGTTTACCATGGGTGCCAGCGTAGTGTGGCGATTAGCATAACACTTCACAGCACCAGCGATCTGAAGATAGAGGTTCAATTCCTGCCTGTCCGTGAGGAGTTTGTGCGTTCCCCGTCACTGCGTGGGTTTCCTCCACATGCTCCGGTTTCCTGCAAAGACGTACAGTTTAGGATTAGTGAATTGTGGACACGCTGTGTTGGTGCTGGAAGTGTGGTGACACTTGTGGCAGCCCCCAGAACACCCTCGGGCTTGTGGTAGTCGACACAAACAACGCATTTCACTGTATGTTTCGATGTACATGTAACAAATAAAGCTAATCTTTATCATGTTTTTAATCTTTAGAAATGTGTATCCATTCAATAGCAACAACAACGATTTTGTTCTTTACATTTGTGTACTAGAAAGGACATTAAACAATCTTAAATCTTTAATCATTCAGGAGCCGTAGTTAAGGCAAAAGAAAGGTGCACTTCTGCCTCCTTGTGGGAGCGTCTAGAACTACAGGTGAGATGAGTGGGATGAGTTCCTCCAGCAACCACCAGGCACCTGAACCAGTGTGGATAACTTCACTCACCTCAACTCTGAATTGACTCCACAATCTACAGGCTCACTTTCAAGGTCCCTAGAACTCATGCTCTAAGCATTTACCATTCTCTCTATTTCTTTAATCATTTACTTATTTAAACGTTTATTGATTTTTGTTTTTGCGTACGTTTTTTAGCACTTTGATTGTTTGTCAGGTGTTAGTTGTGTGTAGTTTCTCATTGACTCTACTGTATTTCTCTCTTCTACTGTGAATACCTGCAAAAAAGTGAATCTCTGGGTAATACATGGTGACATGCACACTCTGTGATAATAAGTTTACTTTGGATTTTAACAGCAGGCATTGATAAGGTCTGCCGCCGACACCTGGGCTGAAATGGCTGATATGAGGGGCATCATTTTAAGGTTTTTAGAAGAAAGTGTGGGTGGATATCAGAGGCAGGTTCTTTACATTGAGAGTGGTGAATGCATGGAACAGCCTACTCAGGGTGGTGACAGAGACAGATACATTAGGGGTATTTAAGAAACCCTTAGGTAGGTACAAAGTGGTGGGCTATGTTGGAGGGAAGGGTTAGATTGATCTTAAAAGGTCAGTGCGGTATTGAGGGCCACGGGACCTGCACTGTGCTGTACTGTTCTACCTTTCATGTTCAGTGACAAGACAGGACACCGCCAGGCATGGCGTGGGAGGTGAGAGATTACAACACTCCTTTCCCTTGAAGTCGGAATTCCAAATATTCCTGGTTGTTCTGGCTGGCCAGGCATTTGCTTCGACATGCAGAGGAAGCCAAAGGATTGTCCGCACGCTCCCCATCTCCAGGTCAGAGGGTTGGAAGTTACGCTGACAGAGTCGTGTGGCAAAGCAAATGGGCAGGAAAGGGTGAGAGGGACATGGGCCAAGCACGGACACGTGCGACCAGCACCCTCGGTCACTTTGGGCGAGTTGGGTCAAAGGCCTCGTTCTGTGTGGTGTTTCCCTAAAAGGCCACACTTGCTGTACAATCTGTAGTTTCAGTCACTCTGTTACAGTCAAGCTGGAGAGAGTGCAGGAAAGATTGACAAGGATGCAGCCTGGACCAGAGGGCTTGAGGTATATGGAGAAATTATCCAATAGTTCATAGTTCCATTTAGTATCAGAGAACATATACAATATACATACATCCTGAAATTCTGGCTCTTCACAGAATTCCCCAAAATCAGAAGGGTACCCCAAAAAATAAGTGACAGTAAAAACGTTAGAACCCATAGCCCCCTCCTCCCCCTCCCACATGCAAGCATCAACCATCCCCCACTTACCAGAGCAAAAAGCATCAGCACCTCCACCCACCAAGCATGCAATAGCCAAGCCCCCAAAGACAGCCCATGATCTGCAGTACAATAGAAACTAATGCCTCACCCGATAATCTGCGTGCCTCTCTCTCTCTCCCTCTCTTTCTCTCTCCTTCTCCCTCTCTTCCTCTCTCCCTCTCCCTCTCTTTCTCTCTCCCCCTCTCTCTCTTTCTCTCTCTCTCCCTCCCTCTCTCTCTCTCTCCCTTTCTCTCTCTCTCCTTCTCTCTCTCTCTCTCTCTCTCCCTTTCTCTCTCTCTCCCTCCCTCTCTCTCTCCTTTCTCTCTCTCTCCCTTTCTCTCTCTCTCTCTCCTTCTCTCTCTCTCTCTCCCTTTCTCTCTCTCTCTCTCTCTCATAAAGGGAAAAGAGATGTCACACAGACCGAGGAGAGACTAACAAAACAAAACAAAAAAAAAACTACTCGCTTATAGCTAGATCTTAATTCCTTGGAGCCCGAGAGAACAGGGGAGTCCTAATAGAAGTTTATAAAATTATGAGGGATGTGGATAAGGTGGATGCTTGTTGTCTTTTCCCCAGGGGTGGGAAGTCCAAACCAAGAGGACATAGTCAAAAGACCAAAAGGGAGAGATTGAAAAGAAACCTGAGAGGTCCAAGGTGAGTGTAGAGAGAGATTAGCTTTATTGTCACCTGTACCAGTGTTGATGGCGGGTGGCCGGGAATGAACATCACCAATAGCCTGTCCTAGTCAAAACACATTGACACCACGGCCAAAAAAGCTCACCAAAGCTTCTGCTTCCTCAGGAGGCTAAAGAAATTTAGCATCCGCTGACCCTTGTCTATTTTTATTAATGCGTCATTTTATCTGGATCCATCCACTGCTCTTTCCAAGACTGCAAGAAACTGCGGAAATTTGTGGAAACAGCTGAGCACATCGCATAAACCACCCTCCCCTTCATAGACTCCGTCTACATGATTTGCTGCCTCAGTAAAAGCCAGCGTAATCAAAGACCCCACCCACCCTGGACATTCCCTCTTCTCCCATTGAGCACAAGATACCAGCAAGCTCAAGGACAGCCTCTATTCCAGTGTTATGTAAATAAGATGGACTCTTGACCTCACAATCTACTTTGTCGTGGCACCTTATTGTCAGCCTGCACTGCACTTCCTGTGTAACTGCAACACAGACACGAGGTAACGTTGCAGCTCTGGTTAGAGCACACTTGGGGCACTGCGTTCAGTTCCAGTCACATCATTATGGGAAGGATGCGGATGTTATAGAGAGGGTGCAGAGGAGATTTACTAGGATAATGCCTGGACTGGAGAACATGTCTTATGGGGATAGGTTGTGTGAGCTGGGGCTTTTCTCTTTGGGGCGATGGAGGATGAGAGGTGACTTGATAGAGGCATATAAGATGAGAAAAAGACATTGATAGAGTGGATGTGGAGAGGATGTTTCCATCATTAGAAGATTCGAAGGTCAGAGGGCACAGCCTCAGAATAAAGATATGTCCCTTTAGAACAGAGATGAGGAGGAATTTCTCCAGCCAGAGGGTAGTGAATCTGTGTTATTCGTTGCCACACACAGAGACTGATAGGTTCTTGATTGGTAAGAGGTCTAAGGGTTAGAGGAGAAAGCAGGAGAATGAAGTTAAAATGGTACATGATTGAATGGTGGAGCAGAATGGTGTGGCTGAAAGGCACATTTCTGCTTGTTAATCTAACGGTTGGAGTCTGAAGTTACTCTTGAGACCAGGAGATGGCAGCATTGATCATTGGGTTCAGGAAAGTGATTGATCACTGATGCTGCTGAGGTGGGGGAGCAATGGAGGTAGATCTGCACTGGGATTGAATCTCTTAAAAATAGAGATTAAAAGCTTTTGCAACTCCCTTCCTCAAAGGGTAGTGGGTGCAAGCATACTCTTCGGCTATTTTTTGAAGCAGAGGTAGATATATACTTTATGTTTAAGGTACCACACCTTTTCTGTAACTATTTATTCTGTTTTGAGACTGGAGCCTAAGGCCTAGTCTTTGGCCTTCTGTCATTGGTGAGTCCGGAGCTCGAGACCTGGAGTTTGGGTCCACGTTCGTCACCATGGCGAGTGTGGATTGATACTGAAGGTCGATCTGAAGACAGATTGAAGCCTGGAGGACTTTGGGTGGGAGGGAGGAACAGGGCTGGATTGGCTGTTGTTGCTTTGCTGCTTGTGTTGTTCTGCTGAGGTTTGTGGGTGTGCTACGCTGGCGCTGGAATGTGTGGCAACACTGATTGCCCCTGTAAGTAATGGGTCAAACCCCGCTGGGCCCATGATCGGCTGAGTCCTGTGTATCAGACTTCAGATGAGCGGACCCAGGTGTGGACTCGATAGTAGAAATTAACGATGAAGATTTATTCGGAGAATAATACAGGAAATAATCAAACTAAGAGCTCACTGACTTGGGACTTGAGCACTCAGAATTGCAGATCACACGGATCTTTAATCCAGGACTCGGTGATGATTGTTGGTCCAGAATAACCTTCAGCAGAGCATAAAACACAGGAAACGCGTGCGGGTCGAAGTCGAAAACTAATCACTTAACAAAGAGAAGCATGAAGATACCATATCCACATAACGAACGTCGCGAAAAACACGGTGACAGCTTAATGATAAACAACTCTAACAAACTCAAATTGATCATGTTCAGGTGTGTCAAAACCTGCTGCTATGCGACGCCCCTCGCTGGTCTGAAGGGTTCATTACAGTTGTTATTTTTCCTTGTTCTACCTCAATGCGCTGTGTAATGATTTGATCTGTACGAAGAGCATGCAAGATCAGCTCTTCACTGCCTCAGCACTTAAGACCATAAGATATAGGAGCAGAATTAGGCCATTCAGCCCATCGAGTCCACATGGTTGATCCACTTCCCTCTCAACCCCACTCTTCTGCCTTCTCCCTGTAACCTTTCACGCCCTGACTGATCAAGAACCTATCAACCTCCACCTCAAGTATACCCAAAGACTTGGCCTCCACAGCCGAAACATTGACTATACTTTTTCCATAGATGCTGCCTGGCCTACTGAGTTCCTCCAGCACTTCGTGTGTGTTGCTTAGATTTCCAGCATCCGCAGATTCTCTCTTGTTTAGGACTTATTCAGTTCATCCACCGTTTCCTCGGTTCCCATTACTATCTCTCCAGTGATTTTTCCAACAGTCTAGTATCTGCTCTTTTATTCTGTACACCTGAATACACTTTTGGTGTGGTTTTTAATATTGATCACTAAGCTTACATTCATTTTTCACCTTCCCCTACCATGGTTTTTTAAGTCGCCTTCCTTTGGTTTTTTTTAAAAGCTTCCCAATCCTCTAACTTCCCACTAATTTTTGTTCTATCGTATGCCTCTCTTTTCCTCGTCAGCCACAGTTAACAATAAAACACATTACAGTAATGGATCAGTTCCAGATGCGATACCACAGAGTTGAGCTTGCAGTCAGATCGTATTGCATGTCATACAGGCATGGAGACTGAATGGCTATTTCCTGCTTCTAGTTCCTGTGTTTGATTGTAACCACCATCGACAGCACGGGCATTACCTATAGACCGTAAGATATCAGACTGTTCGGCCCATCGAGTCTTGCCCACCATTCCATCTTGACTCATTTATTTTCCTACTCAACCCCATTCTCCTGTCTTCTCTCTGTAATCTTTCACGTCCTTACTAATCAAGAGCCTATCAACATCCGCTTTAAATGGGTTCAATGGCTTGGCCTCTACAGCCGCCTGTGGTAATAAATTCCACAGATTCACCACCCTCTGGGTAAAGAAATTTCTCCTCATCTCTGTTCTACAGGGACGTCTTTCCATTCTGAGGCTGTGCCCCCTCCTCCTGGATTCTCCCACTTTTTGGAACATCCTTCCCACGTCCACTCTCACTAGGCCTTTCAGTATTTGATAAATTTCAGTGAGAACCCTTCCCTCATTTTAAAAAACTCCAACAGGTACAGGCTCAGAGCCACCAAACACTATTTATATGTTAAACCTTTCATTCCCAGAATCATCCACATGAACCTCCTCTGGATCTTCTCCATTGCCAGCACACCCTTTCTGAGATAAGGAGCCTGGGGTCACTCACAATACTCCAAATGGGTTATGACTAATGCTTTAGTCTTGTTGGCCTGTAGCCTCTGGGTCCTTCATCTAATGCAGCACTGCAGCATGCAGAGGTGTAGACTCTGCAGGAGGGGACCCCAGAACTTTACCCATGCAGGGGAATTCAGATGGCCTTCCGCACCCGCGGACACGGGGCTCTATCTCCGGCATGCTGAGGCAAGACCTCATTCCACTCTGATTGTGTCAGTTAATTCTCAGGACCTGGTTTCAGTTTTACATTACAAACACCCACCTCCTCCCTTGGTCAGAATTTAAAACCAACCCCTTGCCTCTCAGGATTTCCACCCAGTTGACGTCAGTCCTCTTCCCTGCTCGGAAGTTTTGTCGAAAAGCCCCACTCTTCTCCTCAAAGGAATGACTCATTTTGACAACACACCATTATCTGCTGTGTAAGAAGAAAATGCATTTCTTCTTTCTCCCTTTATCTACAAATCAATCATCTCTAGTCTCTTTAATCTCCTTAGCTTCTCTCTCTATTTGTCGTTATCTCTTCCTCCACCTAACTCTCTTATCTGTATGTCTGCCTATCAGTCATGAAGTCGCTCTCTTCACTTTAATCTCTATCTGTCTCTTTATCTCTCAAGCTATAAGGAGAGGTTGGAGAAAACCTGGGTTGATTTCCCTTGAGCAGCGAAGGCTGAGGGGAGACCAGATAGAGGTTTATAAAACCGACAGTCAGAATCTTTTTGCTAGGACAAATCGGGAGAAGATGTGCCAGTCCTGAGTGAGCGGCCAGCACTGGAAAGGTGTGGTCCAGGGTGTCAGCGTGCTGAGGATCTCTCCTGGGCCCAACATATCGTTGCAATTACAAAGAAGGCATGACAGTGAATATATTTCATTGGGAGTTTAAGGACATGTGGTATGTCACCAAATGCTCTAACAAATTTCTATGGATGTACAGTGGAGAGTATTCTAACTGGTTGCATCACCGCCTGGCGTGGAGGGATGCCGGCACAGGATTGGAAAATGCTGCAGAGGGTTTTAAGCTCGGCCAGCTCCATCATGGGCACAACACTCTCCACCATCAAGGGCGTCTTCAAAGGAAACGCCGTCACAAAGGATCCTCACCACCGGGAGCAGCCCTCTTCTGATTACTGCCCTCAGGAAGGAGGTACAGGTGCCTGAAGACACACACTCAATGCTTTAGGAATTGCTTCTGCCCCTCCACCATCAGATTTCTGAATGGTCTAAGAACCCCTGAGCATGGCCTCACCTCCTCTCTCTCTTTTTGCGCTATTCAGGCAGTATCTACAGAGGCAAATAAACAGCTGACAGATAAGGCCAAGACCCTAGGACCCTTCATCAGGACTTGTTTATTCCCCTTCACAGATGCTGCCTGATCTGCTGAGTCCTCCAGCATTGTGTGTGCGTTGCTCTGGATTGCTTGTGTTTATAATTTGCCAAGGTTGTTACAGTTCCATTCCAATGATCGATACATGGTGTAATCAACTCGAGGTCCTGCTAGTAGGAGGGGGCATAATTTTTAAGGTGATTGGAAGGGGAATGTTAGAGAAAGGGTTACTTTTTATACAGAGAGTGCTGGGTGTGTGGAACACACTGCCAGGGGTGGTGGTAGAGACAGATACATGAGGGGCATTTAAGAAACTCTTAGATAGGCACATGGATGAAAGAAAAATGAAGGGCCATGTAGGAGTGAAGGGTTAGATCGAGCTTGTAGATTAAATGGTTGGCAAAATATTGTGGGCTGAAGGGCCTGTACTATGTTTTATGTTCTTAAAGAGGTGGTCCAGAAGATTACACATCGAATTATTTTATTTAGTTTTAGAGTTTACATAGAAACATAGAAAACCTACAGCTCAAAACAGGCCCTTCAGCCCACAAAGTTGTACCGAACATGTCCCTACCTCAGAAATTACTAGGCTTATCCATAGCCCTCTATTTTTCTAAGCTCCATGTACCTATCCAAAAGTCTCTTAAAAGACCCTATCGTATCCACCTCCACCACCGTTGCCGGCAGCCCTTTCCACACACTCACCCCTCTCTGAGTAAAAAACTTACCCCTGACATCTCTGTATCCACTCCCCAGCACCTTAAACCTGTGTCCTCTTGTGGCAACCATTTCAGCCCTGGGAAAAAGCCTCTGACTACCCACACGATCAACGTCTGTCATCATCTTATACACCTCTATGTCATCTCTGATCCTCCGTCGCTCCAAGGAGAAAAGGCCGAGTTCACTCAACCTGTTTTCATGAGGCATGCTCCCCAATCCTTGTAAATTTCCTCTGCACTCTTTCTATGGTTTCTACGTCCTTTCTGCAGTGGTTAATATTAGTGCTTGTTATTCAGCTCTATGATTTGTACAACAATAATGCTCATACAGAATGTCAGCATGAGGTTTTAATTTTCGTTTTTCGGAAAGAGACAGACAATTCTCATTACTTTCAATATGAATCGCAATGTGATTATTTTGGAGTTAGTCCCATCAACGTTTGAAGAACTCTGCAAAGCACTTTATGGTCAATCAGGGAGTGGCTTGCAGTTTATCAAATGTTGAAATGCAAACCGGTGGCATTCTGGGTCTCAGGGAAATATATTAAACAAATACTTCTGGAAAAAAGTCTCACCACTTCCTTCCTTAGTTTACTTGAAGTCAGGCTCAAAGAGACGGCTGTAAATCAGGTTTGAGATCTTGTGCAAGGGAGGGGTGAGGGCTGGAGAGTGAGAAAAGAGAGCGGGGTGGGGGCGGGCGGAAGACAGTGAGTGAGGAGAGGGGAATGGAGTGGAAGAAAATGAGAGAGGGGTGGGGTGGAAGAGGGAGGGAGGAGAGGAGAGAGAGGGCAGAAGAGAGCAGGTGGAAGAGAGAGAGGGGGTGGGAGAAAGCGTGTGAGAGTTAGAGGGCAAGAGAGGGTGAGAGAGAAAAAGAAAGAGAGAGAGAGAGGAAGGAAGAAAGTGAGAGAGGAGAAGGGAGAGAGAGGCTGGAAGAGAGTGTGAGGGGCAGAGAGAGGGTAAGAGAGAAAGGGAGAGAAAGAAATAGAGTGAGAGAGGAGACAAGAAACTGAGAAAGTGGGGAGAGCGTGAGAGAGTGAAGGGTGGAAGAGGGAGGGTAAGAGGGAGAGGGTGAGAGAGGGGAAGGGTGGAAGAGGGAGGGTAAGAGGGAGAGCGTGAGAGAGTGAAGGGTGGAAGAGGGAGGGTAAGAGGGAGAGGGTGAGAGAGTGAAGGGTGGAAGAGGGAGGGTAAGAGGGAGAGGGTGAGAGAGGGGAAGGGTGGAAGAGGGAGGGTAAGAGGGAGAGGGTGAGAGAGGGGAAGGGTGGAAGAGGGAGGGTAAGAGGGAGAGGGTGAGAGAGTGAAGGGTGGAAGAGGGAGGGTAAGAGGGAGAGGGTGAGAGAGGGGAAGGGTGGAAGAGGGAGGGTAAGAGGGAGAGCGTGAGAGAGTGAAGGGTGGAAGAGGGAGGGTAAGAGGGAGAGGGTGAGAGAGTGAAGGGTGGAAGAGGGAGGGTAAGAGGGAGAGCGTGAGAGAGGGGAAGGGTGGAAGAGGGAGGGTAAGAGGGAGAGCGTGAGAGAGTGAAGGGTGGAAGAGGGAGGGTAAGAGGGAGAGGGTGAGAGAGGGGAAGTGAGAGTGAGAGTGAGAGAGAGAGAGTGGGAGAGAGAGTGAGAGAGTGAGAGAGAGGGAATGAGAGAGAGTGAGAGTGAGTGAGAGAGAGGGAATGAGAGAGAGTGAGAGTGAGAAGCACACACATGCACACAGATACACAAACACACACACATACAAAGGCTGGAGAGACAAGTGGGCTACAGGACAGAAGACACAATGTTCATTGAACAAGCTTGCACCTGAGGTAATTGTTCATGGATTACAGGCCACCGCAGTGGTGACGACAGCTTTGTAAACTTGGGGTCTTTACAGTATTTGTTTCTCTTGCTGAGTTTATTTATTAAATTCCACTTCAAAGCTCAGTCTTTGACCTAGAGAAATTAGCAAATCCATCCAATTTTACCAAATCAGTTCACAAGGTGATCTCTCATGACACAACAGGAAGATAACAGCTACAAATCTCCTGATGGAGAAGCAGCTGTAGGAAATTGTATTGCCTCCTTCAAGTAGTTAATCAGCCCACCTTAAACCCAATGATCTTCCCTGACTGCCCCTACATTTCTCTGAACTTCCCACACTGTTCTCAGTACCCTGACCACTCCCAGAATGACGAAAGCTTGACCAGCCTCTCAGTTGCATGCCGTCACCAGCGACTGGATTCTCAGAAGGCCCTTGACAAGGTGCCACACATAAAGCGAGAGCAAATGGTATTGTAGGAAAGATACTAGAATGCGCAGAAAGCGAAAAGTAGGAGAGGAGGAGTCCTTTTCCTGGTTGGCTGCCGGTGACTGGTGATTTTCTTTAGGGGTCGGCTGGGACCACTTCTTTTCGTGTCATATGTCAATGATTTGGATGATGGAATTGATGGCTTTGTGGCCAAGTTTGCGGATGATACGATGATAGGTGGAGGTGCAGGTAGTGTTGAGGAAGCAGGGAGGCTGCAGAAAGACTTGGATAGATCAGGAGAATGGGCAAAGAAGTGGCAGATGCAAAACAGTGTAGGGAAGTGTATGGTCAGGCACTTCGGTAGATGGAATGAAGGCACAGACTATTTTCTAAATGGGGAGAAAATTCAGAAATCAGAGGTGCAAAGGGACTTAGGATTCCCTAGATGTTAACGTGCAGGTTGAGTCAGTGGTGAGGAAGGTAAATGCAATGTTAGCATTCATTTCAAGATGACCAGAATGCATAAGCAAGGATGTAACACTGAGGCTTTATAAGGCATTGTTTATACTGCACTTGGAGTATCGTGAGCAGTTCTGGGCTCCTTATCGGAGAAAGGATGTGCTGGCATTGGAGAGGGTCCAGAGGAGGTTCACGAGAATTATTCCGGGAATGAAAGGGTTAATGTATAAGGAGCGTTTGATGGCTCTGGGCCTGTACTCACTGGAGTTTAGAATAATGGGGGGGGGGGGATCTCATTGAAACCTATTGAATATTGAAAGGCCTAGATAGAATGGACATGGAGAGGAAGTTTCTAATAGTAGTTGAGTCTAAGACCAGAGGGCACAGCCTCAGAATTGAAGGACATCCCTTTAGAACGGAGATGATGAGGAATTATTTTTTTTTAGCCAGAGGGCAGTGAATCTGTGGAATTCATTGCAGAATGTGGCTGTAGAGGCCAAGTTATTGGGTATATTTAAAGCGGAGGTCAATGGGTTCTTGATTAGTAAGGGGGTTAAAGATTATGGGGAGAAAGCAGCAGAATGGGTTGAGAGGGAAAATAAATCATTCATGATCAAATGGTGGAGCAGATGTGATGGGGCAAATGGCCTAATTCTGCCCCAATGTCACTGAGGATGAGCTGAGCCAATCTCTTACCTCGGCTGTACATTCCTGCTGTGTCCGCAAATTTCCTTGGTTCCTTTAACTACTTGGGGGAGAAAATAATATAAAGCAGTCAACCCTTGTCTGGAGTATAGTCCCAGATCCTTGTGCAGAGAATTCCAGAGGTTCACCAGTCATCAAAGAGTTTCTCTTCATTCACAGGGCAGATGGCTCCTTACTCTTTTTTTACAAGCATACAAAGGTTTACTTACTCACAAAAATACATACAGTAACAGAGGTTCACAAAACTATTAACAACTTCAAATTAAAACACGATTACTATTACTGAAAAGACATTCAAGCCCCAACAGGGACCACCATAACTGGATCTCTCCCACTGTGCCCATAGAGACCGCATGCTCCTTCCCCAAGGACATCTAGGCATGGAGGTAACCCCGGAAGAGGAGCAGGTGATCGGTTTTGGCAGAGCTCTTCATTGCCCCCCGTGAATGGCTAACCTGGCTGGGCCCAGGAGCAAGCGGTGACCCCTCTCCTCCAGGTGACCGTCAATCAGGCTAGCGTGCAGCTGGGGCTTGAGGTGCAGTCCCTTCAGATACTTGTGCAGGGGCGGCAACCTTCTTGGCTCCTTACTTTGAAACTTTAACTTCAGAATTAGTGAACGTCTCAACACAATCACCTCATGCTGCCCAGAACCCTTGAACATACAGACCCAGTCTGATTAATGTCAGAGGGTAAATACTCTGTCCCAGGGTCCACTCTAGTCAACCTCTCTGCACCCTCTCTACCCTTCGCATCCGCACACAATATTGCAGCTGTGGCCTCACCAGTTCCCTACATAATGACAACGAGACATCTTCAGTCTCGTACTGATGTCTACATTCTTTACAGTGTACAGAGTGGAAGGACATGGACGTTGTGTAGGGAGAAGGGGTAAGTTTAGTTAGGCATCGTGGACTGAAGGGTCCGTTCCTTCGTTGCACAGATCTATATGTTTGTAGAAAACAGTACTGTGAAAGGGAGAAGTCTACGATACCCTGAGAAGGGGCAAAGGTAGTTTACAGGTTTGTGACCCGAAGTGTCCCACTCAGAGTAGAGAGACCAGCCCGGCACGGTAGCCTGACTCCTTGCAGGAAGCACTGTGCAGACTCCCCATACATTCCTCCAATCACCTGAAAACAATGCCCCCATGTATTACCCGTTTCTGCCCCGGGAAAAAGTCTCTGGCTGTCCACTCGACCTCTTATATTCTTCTTCACTTCTATCAAGTCAACCTTCCTCCTCCTCCACTCCAGAGCAAAAAGCCCTAGCTCGCTCAACCTATTCTCAAGACATGTTCTCTAAAGTAGGTGACATCCTAGTAAATCTCCTCGGCGCCTCTCTGAAACTTCCATATCCTCCCCATAATGAGGTGCCCAGAACTGAACACAGTTCTCCATGCGGTCTAACCAGAGCTTTGTAGAGCCAGGTTACCTTGTGGCTTTGAGCTAAAAAAAGATCAACGCACCATATGCCCTCTTAATCATCTGATATTTTATGTAGTTAAATTTTCTTGCAGTGAAGACCAACATACCCTTTGAGGTCCAAAGGAATGACTGTCAGTGTTTTTTTTTAATAAAACTACAGAAGTTTATTTACACAACAAGTACACAAAATACCAACAATCAGTACTTACAAGCCAGTGAATAAATTCAAATTAAAACATGATGATTACTGTGCGACTGCAAGCGCTTCCTGTACATGGACAGCTAATCAACGATCAGTTTATTGGCAAATGCACAAGTCCGTACAGGCACAGGTGCAATGAAAAATTTGCTTGCAGCAGCACCACTGGCACAGAGCATCAGATAAACAGCATTCAGAAGAAAATCATTATTTAAGCATAAATTATTCGCAGTTTTTACAAGAGAATTCACATAGAATAAATAAAAAGATTCCCATTCCGACATGTCGATCCACGGCCTCCTCCTGTGCCAAGGCTGAAGGAGCAGCACCTCATATTCCATCGCGGTAGCTTCCAACCTGAAGGCATGGACATCGATTTCTCCCCCCCCCCCCCCCGCCGCCTTCCTCTGACCTTTAACCTCTTCTCACCTATGAAGTGCTGGCTTGAGTCACTATCCTCTGCAGCTTCTTAGGTTCCTGAACATTTGTATTTCTGGACCAGACCATGATGCAGCTCGCTCTGAACGTTAGTTCCCCTAAACCCGTCATCATTCACAAAGTACTCGGTGTATTCTCCTGCTGTTATCCCACATGACAGTCACTGTGCCATCTCTTCACTCCTTCAGTAGATCGCTCCGAACCCCTCTGGACCATCCTTACTGCTCACGTTGCCACACAGATGTACTGTATACCACAGACAAGCATGGAGATACTACAAACACAAGGGATTCTGCGGATGCTGGCAATCCAGGATAACACACACAAATGCTAGAGGGTGCCCTACTGCCACGATGAGGCCACTCTCAGGCTGGAGGAGCAACACCTCATATTCTGACTGGGTAGCTTCCAACTTGATGGCATCGATATCGATTTCTCTAACTTCTGGTAATTTCTCCCTTGCCTCTCTATCTATTCTCCATTCTGGCTCCCCTACTTTCTTCTTCTCTTCACTTGCCCATCACCTCCCCCCTGATGCCCCTCCTCTTCCCCTTTCGCCCACAGTCCACTCTCCTGTCAGATCCCTTCTTCTTCACCCATTTACATTTTCCACCTATCACCTCCCAGCTTCTCCCTTCACCCCCTCTTCACCCCACTTACCTCCCCCCGGCTTCACCTATCACCTTCTAGCTCGTACTTGGTCTTCTCCCTCCAACATCTTATTCTCGCTTCATCCCTTTTCCTTTCCAGTCCTGATGAAGGGTCTCAGCCCACAGCACCAACTGTTTATTCCTTTCCATAGATGCTGCCTGACCTGCAGAGTTCCTCCAGCACTACCATCGATATATTAAACAGGGTCTCCTCAGTTTACAAATGACTTATCGAAATCTGACAAATTTTCCAGGTACTTTTCAAGCTAGCAATTGTTGCATTGCATATCAGGTGTTTTCCGCTTCACACTGCTAATTGGTTGGCTTGATTCATGATCAAGTGTGGCCTGGGAGGGGCAGACATTAGTCTGTCCACTCAGGAGCCGGGGTTGGATTGACCTTCGTCTGGCATCTCCTCCACAACCATTCCAACGTGGGTTGGCATTGCCTGATGGAGTCCTTGAAGCACGCAGGCCTCCACACTCATTAACATGTTGAGCTGGGTCGTGGAGGAAGCTAGCAAGGAGATTAATAAAATGTTATTCATGATATTAGTGGGTGGCTTGGTAGTTGGTAACTGTTTGTGCAACACTATTACAGCACCCCTCCAAGAGGTCCTCAAGCTTGTCATTGAGTTTGGAGGCCTGTGTTCCCCAGTGACCCATAGAGCTCTGTTGGTTGGAGTCAGGGAGTTATGCTTTGGCTCTTGATAGAGTCATCCATGCCAACCAGGTCAAAGGGCAGAGGCCAGACTAAGAGTGGGCCACCAGTCCTCCAGGTTCAGGGTTCAGCTCAGGGCCAACAACCCCGACCGGTAAAACAAAACTGTTGCAAAAACAGCGATGAGGAACTCCTCCACATCTGAGTGCAACGGTATTCCTGAGTCTCCACCTGGGCCTTGCAAGACTGACAGGAGTGAAAACTGAGAGGAAGCTACTGACATGATGAAGGAAGTCCTGAACACCGCCAGAGATAGAGAACCTTCATTGCTTCCTGAGACGCCAGCAGCATAATGGACAGTCAGTAAGCAAATGTTACAGCACCATCTCAACTTATGTCCTCTGCTATGTGACATCTCTACCCTGAAAAAAAAATTGCCTGCCTACCCTATCAGTGCTTCTTCGAACTTTATAAACTTCTATCCACTGTCCTGACAGTCCTGTGTTTATACCGCCATTTCTCACTGGTGCCAAGGCACTGACATCGGGCTGCTGCAGTGAGTGGTCAGCGGAAGGGTGGGGGCAAGGCGTAGTCCTCATCCTCCAAGAGCCATCCCTCTGGAAATACCAGCTGTCGTAAATGGGGCAGTGCAGCAGTGTGGTGGTTAGCGTGATGTTAATACAGCACCAGCGACCCAGGTTCCATTCCCATTGGAGTCTGCGCCTTTTTCTGCATGACTGCCTGGGTTTCCTCTGGGTGCTCCGGTTTCCTCCCATGGTCCAAAGACAGACGGGTCAGGGTTAGTGAGTTACGGATATGCTATGGTGACATTTGTGGGCTGCCCCCAGCACGTCCTCAGACTGCTGGTCGTTGAAATAAACGGTACATTTCACTGCATGCTCCGATGTTTTAATGTGCATGTGACAGTCTAATCTTAACAGCAACAGCAAATCAAACCCCTCTCCCGCCCACCCACTCGGACACACAGGCAGGCTTCCTACCCCAGGGTCCCTTTGGGCCTCCAACCACCTGGCTCTCAGGACTCTAATTGTACCTCAGAGGCAATCAGCTACTCTTACGATAAACAGAATCATCTACTCTAGGATCTTTAACTTTGCCTCATATTTTTAAAAATATTCCTAATGTATCAAGATCCTAATGTCTACAATTATTTGTATGATTTGCACACCGTTTTCATCAAATGTCTTGAGGAACTCATGTAAAAATGAATGTATAACTTGTTCCACATTCAGTCCTTATCAGTACTCTTGTATTCTGCACTCGAGTTTTGTGGCCTCTTACCACGAGCCTTCTGAACATCCAGATATATCACAGCAGCCAGTGCCCTCTCACCTAGACTAAGAATTATTCAGTAAAATATCCCACAATTGATTCGTCAAGTATGAACTTCCTGTCATAATTTCATACTGACTTGGCCTAGAATGAATTTCTACGTGATCTACTGCTACTTCCTTAATAGCAAATGAGCCTTTACCCGTTATAATATCAGACTCTCTGACGCACAGTTCCCACTTTTCTCTCTGTTTCCTCCCTCAAATCCTGAGGTTACAACTGCTGAGTTTCAGTGCATGGGAATGTTTTACCATCCACAGAGCCACGGTCGATGACGAGTTTTACAGACTTTTACATCACCGTGTGGTGCATAATCTTGACCTGGCCATTTACAGTTTCTTTTAATACTTGAACTAATTTCTTTCAGTTCCTCATTTTCTGCACACCTGTCATTCTCAATAATTTTGGGAAGCTCTTGTTTGTGAATATATCATATACACCCAGTGGCCACTTATTAGGAGCCTCCTGCCCCATTGCACATTCGTGGTCTTCTCCTGCTGTAGCCCATCCACTTCAAAGTTCGATATGTTATGCAATCAGAGAAGCTCTTCTGCACACCACTGTTGCAATGAGTGATTAACTATCGCCTTCCTGTAGATTAAACCGGTCTAGCCATTCTCCTCTAACTTCTCATATAAACAAGGTGTTTTTGCCCACAGAACTGCCCCTCACTGGACGCTTTTTGTTTATCACACCAGTTGCTGTGAGCCCTAATGACTTGTGCATGAAAAGCCCAGGAGAGCAGCAGTTTCTGAGATACTCAAACCACCCTGTCTGGCACCAACAATTGTTCCATGATCAAAGTCACATAGGTCATATTTCTTCCCCGTTCTGATGTTTTGCCCGAACAACAACTGAACCTCTTGACCATATCTGCATGGAGTTGCTGTGACATGTCTGGCTCATTATACATTTGCGTTAATGAGCAGGTGTACAGGTGTACCTAATAAAGAGGCCACCGAGTGTATATAGGAGCCTCCCACAAGAAAGCAGCATTCATCATCAAGGACCCCCACCATCCAGGCCATGCTCTCTTCTCACCGCTGCCACTGGGCAGGAGGTACAGGAGCCTCAGGTCCCACACCACCCCAGGAACAGTTGTTATTCTTCAACCATCAGGCTCCTGGATAACTTCACTCAAATCAACACTAAACTGATTCTACAACCTAACGACTTACTTTCAAGGACCCTACAAATAGTTCCTAGGGTTATCTGCCTGTCTATTTATTCATCTGCATATCGATCTCTCTATTAATTTATGTATTTGCAGAGCTCTTCTGAGGTTTGCTAAGGTCTTTACTCTTTCCTCTGTGGATCGCTCAATGAGGACTTGACTTTCCCTTCCTGAAATCCTCAATTAACTCCTCGGTCTTACTGACATTGAGTGCAAGGTTGTTGTTGTGACATAACTCAACCAGCCGATCTACCTCACTCCTGTATTAGGTTTGACTCTGTGTTCAGTGAGATCGCCTCTCAGTTTCATGTGAAGGGCCAGCCTGCCCCTCCTCCTTCATCCCAGGGATCAGACTGCTAAGCCTTTCTGGCACCCTCGCTATCACATGTATCTCCTTCCTGAGGCAGGGAGACCAGACTTGGTGCCATCTCACCGGGGCTCATTAGAACTGGAGCAACATGCCTCTATTTGTGCACGGCGATACTGTTCTATTTTCTAACTGTGATGCTTCATTCTACATTCTGTTTGTGCTATCTCAGAGCACAATGTAATGTTCTGATCTTTGAGGACAGTATGTAAGTCAAGCCTTTCACTCAACCTTGAGACGTGAGACAATAATAATAAATTTCAGTTTCAATCCTATCCAGATTAATGCCGGGGAAGTGGGGGAGAACTTTGGGAATGGTGAACATAACTTCCTGGGGACGGTTTAGGAAGCCAGTCTTCCTTCCATGGAATCTGCGTACATTTCTCGCTGGCTCAGTGAAGCAGCTAGTATTATCAAAGACTCCACCCACCCTGGCCATTGTCTCTTCTCCCCTCTACTGTCGGGCGGAAAGTTGTGCACACGGCTCAGCAAGTCACAGAAACCAGAGTCCCTCCATGGTCTCTGTCTATACTTCCCACTGCCTCAGTAAAGCAGCCAGGGTAAACAAAGACCCCACCCACTCCAAACAGTCTCTCTTCTGCCCTCTCCCGTCAGGCAGAAAATACAAAAACACATACCACCAGGCTCAAGGACAACTTCTGTCCTGCTGTTATGACTATTGAATGGTTCCCTGGTCCAATAAGGTCTTGTTTTGACCTTGCACCTGATAATCTGCCTGTACTGCACTTCCTGTGTGAATGCTAAGCTTTATTTTGCATTCTGCTATTGTTTTCTCTGGTTCTATTTCAATGTAATGAATTGATCTGCACGAACAGTATGCAAGACATATAATAGAACATTACAGCAAGGTACGGGGATCTCGTCCCACGATATTGTGCCAGCATTTTAACCTGCTCCAAGATCAACTTCATCCCATGTAATCCTCCATTTTTCTATCATCCATGTTACTATCCTTAGGTTTTCATAAATGCCCCTAACGTATCTGCCTTTACCACCTTGGCAGGGCATTCCACCTCTACATCCCCCCATACTTCCCTTCATTCATCTTAAAGTTGTATCCCTTACTTTGTGCTAATATAGATATAGTTTTAAGGTGATTGGAGGGCAAGGGACTAGATCTGTGTGAACTCGTGAGGAATGTTTTTCATCACACCTCAGTACATGTAAGAATAAGAGATCGACTTACCAGTTTACTTAGGAGCGCTGTGGCAGCACCTGTGGGACTTGAATACCATGTTCCAGGCCTGCAGGTGGGAGATACTGCCTCATGCAGTCAAAGAACTGCAGCACCCTCTGCCTCTTGCTGACCGAGAGATGGCTGCAGTTGGGTAACTGCGCCTGTGTCTGAACCAGCGGGAGATGAGGGACTGTTGCACACTCGTCCTGACAGGAACGTGGCTTCAAGACCCTGTTCTGGCTTCGGCCATCCAGTTAGAAGGCCTAATCTCCTTGTGGGCAAAAAAACATGCTGCAACCTCTGGCAAGACCCACAGGCGAAATCTGTGCGACTACATCAGTAACAACTGGTGTGTGAATGCCTCAGTAGTAATGGCCCACTGCTCACCACGGAGAAAGCTTTAAGCTGTGAAGTGCAGGCCCTTCTACTTACCGAGGGAGTGCACTACCGTTGTGATTGTTGCCATTTATATTCCCCCCCACCCCGGGGCAAGTGTTGGGGAAGCGCTACATGATCTCGATGTGCCTTCTACAACCTCGAAGCCACTTGTCCCAGTGGTGTCTTCGATGCTCAAGCCAACTCAAAAACAGTCCTGCCAAAATTCTGCCAGCATGTTAACTTCACAACCAGTGAAGGGAATATACTTGACCAGGTTTATACCTACAAGGCTATATCCCCTGCCCTCACCTTGGACATTTAGACTACATATCCATCTTGCTGATCTCTGCATACAGACCACTGGTTGAACGAGTCAAACCAATTGACAGAGAGATCAGGACCTTGCCAGAAGATGCCACCTTAGCATTGTAGGACCATTACGAAAGCACAGACAGGAGCATATTCAGGAAAGTGACTACCTACAATTGTCACATCAACGTGATGAATATTCAGGATCGGTGACTGGCTACACAGAAAAGTGCAGAGAGGGCATTACTGTGATTAAACACTACACTGCCAGGGCAAACCAGAAAGCGTGGCTAACTGCAGAGGCTTGTGCAATACTTAGGGATTACACTCGTGCTGGCAGCTCATTCCACATTCTCTTGACCCTCTAAGTAAAGAAGTTTCCCCTCATGTTCCCCTTAATCTTCTCACCTTTTCCCCTTAACCCATGACTTCTGGTTGTAGTCCCACCCAATCTCAGTGGAAAAAACCTGTTTACATTTACCCTGTCTAGACCTCTCATAATTTTGTATACCTCTATCAAGTCTTGTTCTACTTTCTAAAGAAAACAGTCCTAACCTATTCAATCTTTCCTTATAACTCAGGTCCTCCAGTGCCCTCTTTCAACCCTGTTTACATTTTTCCTGTAGGTAGGTAGCGATGGTAACTGGCCTAAATGGTTACTGCCCAGTGACACTTACTTCAACAATCATGAAGTGCTTTGAGTGGTTGGTAACGGTTTGTATAAGATCCCTCCTTCCAGTTACTTTGGACCCTTTCCAGTTCACCTACTGCTCAGACCGGTCCACTGATAATGCCACAGCCTCGCCCTCCACTCCGTCCTGCTCCACCATTTAATGTGATTGTCCCTCAGAGGCTGGTGTATCCTTGAAGGGACTCAACACCTTGCTCCGTCACTGGATCTTGGACTTCTTGACGGAAAGACCGAGTTGGCAGTGACATCTCAAGCGCCATCACGCTGAGCACTGGTGACCCCCGGGGTTGTGCGCACAGTCTGCTGATGACTCACCACTATACAGCCAGATTTGAGTTGAGTATAGGAGTAAAGAGGTCCTTCTGCAGCTGTACAGGGCCCTGGTGAGACCCCACCTGGAGTATTGTGTTCAGTTTTGGTCTCCAAATTTGAGGAACAACATTCTTGCTATTGAGGGAGTGCAGTGTAGGTTCACAAGGTTAATTCCCGGAATGGCGGGACTGTCATATGTTGAAAGATTGGAGTGACTGGGCTTGTATACACTGGAATTTAGAAGGATGAGAGGGGATCTGATTGAAACATACAAGATTATTAAGGGATTGGACATGCTAGAGGCAGGAAAAATGTTCCCTTTTGTTGGGGGAGTCCAGAACCAGAGGCGACAGTTTAAGAATAAGGGGTAGGCCATTTAGAACAGGGTTGAGGAAAAACTTTTTCACCCAGAGTGTTGTGGATCTATGGAAAGCACTGCCTCAGAAGGCAGTAGAGGCCAATTCTCTGGATGCTTACAAGAAAGAGTTAAATAGAGCTCTTAAAGATAGTGGAGTCAAAGGATATGGGGAGAGGGCAGGAACAGGGTACTGATTGTGGATGATCAGCCATGATCACATTGAATGGCGGTGCTGGCTCAAAGGGCCGAATGGCCTACTCCTGCTCCTATTGTCTATTGTCAGATTCAGCTCAACCCTATTATCGTCTTCGCCGATGATACGGCAGTGGACGGCCTCATCAGCAACGAAGATGAGTGGGCAGACGGAGAGGAGGTAGCAAGGTTTGTCAAATGATGTGAGAGCAACCATCTGAGTCTCTGTGTGGACAAGACAAAGTGATGATGGTGGACTTCAGGAAGGCCCAGGTTGACCTCTCTCATCGATGGCTCTGTGCGGAGAGAGTGAAGAGCAGAAGGTTCTTTGATCTAACGCCTCCTCATTAGTCAAGAAGGCACGGAAACTTCCAGAGGAGACTGACGTTTACAATGCTCTCTGACCCAGTTTTAACAACTTTCTATTGAGGCACCTTCGAGAGAGTCCTGTCTGGCTGCATCATTGTGTGGTACAGAAGCTGCAAGGCTTCGGACCTCAAAACCCTACCGATGACAGTAAAAACTGCCGAGAGAATCGTCGGTGTATCCGTCATTCCTATTTGTGACGTTTACTGGGACTGTTGCGGACGAAGGGCTCAAAGCACTGTTGAGGATCCCCACCACCCATCCCACAATCTCTTTGACCCACTACCCACAGAAACATTGGGATTAAGACTGCTTCTTCCCTCAGGCTGACAGACTAATGAGTACCCTGGTTGGAGGTTTGTCACTAGGACAGCGAGCTGTTGACTGTACTGTTAACTGTTTACCTGTGCTGTGCTCTACTACATGCATTATAAATTATTAACATATTTATAGTATATTGGTTTATGTGCTGTGTGTGATATACGTTGTGTGGGTGCAGCGTGATCCGGATGAATGCTGTTTTGTTTGCTTGTATATATGTACAGTTAGATGACAATGAGCTTGAACATGTAACCACCGAGTCACCTTGCCTCTGTCTCTACTGCTGAGCTGTGGAAAGCGCGGTTGAGTTCAGTTTCCTCAACATGCTGCAACACTATTGATTCTCAGACCTGCTCGAGCTTCTTGCATGGACCTGCATCTTGAGGTATCTGCAGAACCCATGGCAGCAGGGAGCTGCCTCTGACCGGAGCCGCTGGCCGAGGAGTGGAAGGAGCCCTAACTCCCAGGGTCAATGCTTGGAATTGGATTATTATTGTTATATGTACCAAGACGCAGTGAAAATTTTATCTCACATACTGTTTGCACTGTTCAAATCATTACATGGTGCATTGAGGTGGAATTGAGTAAAGTGTTAACAAAGTATAAATATACCTGTTGAGTGCAGAGCAAATAAACAATGAAGTGCAAGATCATAATGTAGATTGTGAGGTCACGTTGGAAACCATTCAATAGTCTTATAATAGTGGGATACAATTAGAATTCACTTATTATTGTTACATATACGGAGACACAGTGAAAAGATAGGTTGTGAGGTCAACACCATCTTATGTTATCTTGGGGCCCATTCGACAGTCTGATAACAGTGGGATAGAAGCTGTCCTTGGGCCTGGTGGTGGGTGCTTTCAGGCTTTTGAATTGTCTGCTCAATGGGAAGAGAAAGGAGAGAGAATGCTTGGGGCAGTCAGGACTTTGATTACGTTGACTGCTCCACTGAGGCAGCAGAAGGTGTAGACAGAATCCATGGAAGGGAGGCTGGTTTCTGTGACGTGCCGAGCTCTCTCTCTCTGATGGGAGAAGGGAGAAGAGAGAAAGTCTGGGGTAGGTGGGGTCTTTGATTGGGTGCCTGCTTTATGAGGCAGTGAGATAGACAGAGTCTGCAGAGGGGAGGCTGGTTTCCGTGACGTGCTGAGCTGTGCCCACAGCTCTCTGCAGTTTCTCGTGGTCACACACAGAACAGTTGCCGTACCAAGCTGATAAGCTTCCAGACAGAATTCTTTCTGTCTATGTTAATGGGAAAGTGCCGGATTTCGTTAGCCTTATGAAGAAGTAGAGATATTAGCAAGCTTTCTTGGCCTTCCTCTCACTTTTCTCACTGGGCTTTAGAAGGCACCCTTTCAGGATAGATCACAGCTTGTGACGGCAACTGGTCTGCCTGTGACCACGAGAAACTGCAGGGAGTTGTGGGTGGACACCGATAAGGTCATCACCGAAACCAAGCCCACAGTATGGAGTCTGTCTACACTTTCCACTGCCTCTGAGAAGCAAGTTCCCACCCGCCCTGGGGATTCTCTCTTCTCCTGGTATCATCAGGCAGAAAGTGAAAAGGCCAGAAAATGCGTACTACCAGGCTCAAGGACAACCCTACCCCACGGTTATAAGACTATTGAATGGTCTCCTAGTTAAATAAGAGAATCTCTTGACCTCGCAATCTACTTTATTATGATCCTGCAACTCATTGTCTCCCTGCACTGCACTCGCTCTGAAACACTTTACATTGCATTCTGTTTCTCGTTTACCTTGATCTGCCTCAGTGCACTGTGTGATAACTTCATCTGTATAAATACAAGATTTTCACTGTATCACGGTACCTGTGACAATAATAAACCAGACATGGAGCTTGCATAGGACTGAGTTTCAGGCTTCATAACAACGTACAGAGCAGGAATAGGCCATTCAGCCCACTATCTCCATGCTGACCTCTTTTGCTCTTCATTGTGTCTCATTCATCCACATTAAGACTGCATCTTTCTAAGCCTTGTCTACTTAAGCATTAATATAAAAGCCTCTGAGTGTAAAAGATTGCCAAAGGATATAGTGAGATATGGAACAGTATGAGATATGGGCAGAGAAGTGACAGATGGAGTTTAATCTGTAGATGTGAACTTCCCACTATTCAGGACATTTACAGAGACTGGTGCATAAGAAGGGGTCAAATAATCATTGGGGACCCGAGTCACCCTAACTACAAACTGTCCAGCTGCTACCATCTGGGAATCGGTACCGCAGCATAAAAGCCAGGACCAACGGACTCTGGGACAGCTTCTTCCACCAGGCCATCAGACTGATTAATTCATGCTGCTGCAATTGTATTTCTATGCTATATTGATTGTCCTGTTGTACATACTACTTATTACAAATTACTATAAATTTTTCTTTGCACATTCAGACAGAGATGCAACAGAAATAATTTTACTCCTCACGTATGTGAAGGTTGTAAGGAATAACATCAAGTCAATTCTATAATCTGGGCAAGTGTGAGGTGTTGCCCTTTGGGTGGTCAATATAAAGGAGGGACAGTACACAGATAGTACACTGTTACAGGCAGGGCCCTTAACAGTGTTGATGTACAGAGTGATCTTGGAGTCCAAAGCCATAGCTCGCTAAACGTGGTTGCAGAGGTCGCTAAGGTGATAAACATGACATTTGGCTTGCCTTTCTTAGTTGAGACATTGGGTTCAAGAGTCATGTTGCAGCTTTATAAAGCTGCATGTGGACTATTGTATTCAATTCTACTTGCACAGCTGCAGGAAGGAAGGGGAGGCTTTGCAGAGGGTTTCACCTGTCATGAAGTGTGCTGGCATCGACTGAACCCAAGTGCAGAGGAAAGACAGACTCCCATATAGAGATGGTGACCAGGGTTTACCTCTAAGAGTTCCAACAAAACGTCGGTGGCTTGGCCGAGCATCACCATGACACGTAACATTCTCAAAGCTAGAACCCCGCAAGAGGTGCTAATCGGGCATCCATTTCAATAACCACAGAACAAGGAAAACTCGTGCCAGTCAAGATAAACTTTAGAAGATTAAACAGAAAACACCAGGGATTAAGGACTCTTGTTAAAGCAGCAGTTAACAAATTCAGGTGCACTAGAAACCTTGACGTGCGATACTCTCCGGCTCCCCACACAGGCTCACAGAGCTCACCACGTTCACAAGATGATTAGAGGAGAATGGAGAGCTATCACCAGATCTGGACAGAAGGGAATAGGTATCAGTAGCCTGATCCGTTCAGCATAACATCATGGACCAAAGGGTCTGTTCCTGTCCTGTTTGTTACGTGCTCTATATCCAAAATGCTTATTGCATCACCTCCTCAGACAGATATATAACTACCCTTTATGTAAAAAACCTTACCCCTCAAATCCCCTTTGAGAGTCAGATACATTAAGGACATTTAAAAGACTCTTAGATAGGCACATGGATGATTAAAAATGGAAGGCTATGTAGGAGGGAAGAGTTAGATTGATAACACAAAGAACACTGCAGATGCTGGGGTCAAATCAACACGTACAAACAAGCTGGATGAACTCAGAAGGTCGGGCAGCATCCGTTGAAACGAGCAGTCAACGTTTCAAGCCGAGACCCTTCATCAGGACTGAAAAAGGAGGGGGTAGGAGCCCCATAAAGAAGGTGGGAAGAGGGTGGAAAACCAATCAGAGGAAAGATCAAGGGGTGGGGGAGGGGAAGAAGGGAGGGGATAGGCAGGAGGGGTGAAGAAGGAATCTAAGGGGAAAGCACTCTGGGTAGTAGAAGAAGGCAGAATCATGAGAGAGGTGATAGGCAGCTGGAAGAGGAGGCAGAGTGAAAGTGGGATGGGGGAAGGAAGAGGGAGGGAATTACCGGAAATTGGAGAATTCGATGTTCATACCAAGGGGCTGGAGACTACCCAGACGGTATATGAGGTGTTGCTCCTTCAACCTGAATTTGGCCTTATTGGTATTTCTTTACTCAGAGAGTGATAGCTGTGTGGAATGAGCTTCCTGTAGAAGTAGTAGAGGCCAGTTCAGTTGTGTCATTTAAGGTAAAATTGGATAGGTATATGGACAGGAAAGGAGTGGAGGGTTATGGGCTGAGTGCGGGTAGGTGGGACTAGGTGAGATTAAGAGTTCGGCACGGACTAGGAGGGCCAAGATGGCCTGTTTCCGTGCTGTGATTGTTATATGGTTATATGGTTATGTCTGAATGGGAATGTGAGGCAGAGTTGAAGTGGGTGCAACCGGGATCACATGTCCACACGTCCCTCCCCACAGATCTCCCACCTGGTACTTATCCCTGCAAGCATAAGTGCTGCACCTGTTCCTACACCTCCTCTCTTACCACCATTCAGGGCCCCAAACAGTCCTTCCAGGTGAGGCAACACTTCACTCGTGAGTCTGTTGGGGTAATCTACTGCATCCGGTGCTCCTGGTGCGGCCTCCTCTACATCGGCGAGACCCGATGCAGATTGGGGGACTGTTTCATCGAGCACCTCCGCTCCGTCCGCCACAACAGACAGGATCTCCCGGTTGCCACTCACTTCAACTGTCCTTCATATTCCCATTCGGATATGTCCATACATGACCTCCTCTACTGCCATGATGAGGCCAAACTCAGGTTGGAGGAGCAACATCTCATATACTGCAAAAACGAGGAAATATACTCATATACTCATATACTGTCTGGGTAGTCTCCAGCCCCTTGGTATGAACATCGAATTCTCCAACTTCCGGTAATTCCCTCCCTCTTCCTTCCCCCATCCCACTTTCACTCTGCCTCCTCCTCCAGCAGCCTATCACCTCTCTCATGATTCTGCCTTCTTCTACTACCCAGAGTGCTTTCCCCTTAGATTCCTTCTTCACCTCTCCTGCCTATCCCCTCCCTGCTTTCCCTCCCCCACCCCTTGATCTTTCCTCTGATTCGTTTTCCACCCTCTCCTCACCTTCTTTATGGGGCCCCCGCCCCCTCCTTCTTCAGTCCTGACGAAGGGTCTCGGCCTGAAACGTTGACTGCTCCTTTCAACGGATGCTGCCTGACCTGCCGAGTTCATCCAGCTTGTTTGTAAGAGTTAGATTGATGTTGGAGTGAGTTAAAAGGTCGGCACAAAATCGTGGGCCAAAGGGACTGTATTGTGTTGTACTCTTCTATGTTCTTTATTCTAAACCTCCTTCCTCTCACCATAATCCTACGCCCTCTTGCTTTTGATATCCCTACTGGAGAGGGAGCTGTGTAATGAAGCAACAAACAAGCCTCTTAGCGGACCAGGATGGGCACAGTTTGTTCTGCCTTGTGTGAAACTCTCAGTTGCTTGTTGCATACAGAGAGATCACCCACAACTGCTATGTGTGAGTCATAGCTGGCACTGCCATGGTTTAGACGTGCCCTCAGGGCCCTGGAAGCGGGTGCATTATAGGTTTTTGCGGAGAGGTGGGCAACCGTTAAATCAAGATGCTGCGTATCTTTCTAAGGCTCTGACTCAGATCCCAACGGACCAGCTGGTCTCTATCCTCCTTCTCTTCTTGAGGTACCAGTAATGGCCCAAAGCCTGGCTACCTTGGGCACTTGTCTCCCCACCGTCAAGAACATCTTCAAAAGGCCATGTATCAAGAAGGTGGCTTTCATCATTAGGACTTCCACCATCTGGTACATGCCCTCTTCTCACTATCAGGGAGGAGTTACATTCAGTGTTTTAGGAACAGCTTCTTCCCCTCTGCCGTTAGATTTCTGAATGATTTTCTCTCTTTTTGCATACTTACTTCCTAAGTATTCTCATTGTAACATGGTAATTTTACTGTACTGCTGCCACAAAACATCTAATTTCATGACATAGATCACTGAGCGCTAGAGCACAGAAACAGGCCCTGTGGCCAATTTAGTCACTGCCAAATATTTATTAGACCATAAGATATAGGAACAGAATTAGGCCATCTGGCCCATCGAGTCTGCTCTGCCATTTCATCATGGCTGACCCATTTTTCCTCTCAGCCCCAATCCCTTGTCTTCTCTCTAATCCCTTCATGCCCTGACCAATCAAGAATCTATTCTGCCCACTCCCACCAACCTGCTCTTGGACTATAGCCCCTCCCTATTCCCCTCCCATCCATGTACTTCTCCAATCTTCTCAAACTTCTCCTGGCAGCTCGTTCCACACTCTCACCACCCTCTGAGTGACTTCACCTTTCACCCTTAATCTACGACCTCTAGTTCTAACTTCACCCAAACTCAGTGGAAAAAGCCTGCTTGTAATAGCCATATTTATACCCCTCATAATATTGTCTACAGTATAATAAACCTGATTCTGATTCTGATATCTCTGTCCTGTGGAATGACCACTGATAAGCTAGAAGGTATGGATGATACCAGCACAAGATAGACACCAAAGTCCAATTCAGAATCAGGATATCTCTGATGTATGTCATGACATTTGCTGTTTTCTGGCAGCAGTGCAGTGCCATACATTAAAAAATTTACTATAAGTTACAAAATAGATAAGCAGTGTAAAAGAGCCATAAAGAGGTAGTATTCATGGAATATTCAGAAATCTGACGGTGTAGCAGAAGAATGTGTTCCTGAATTTTTGAGCATGGGTCTTCAAGCTCCTGTACCTCCTCCCCAATAGCAGTAATGAGAAGAGAGCATGTCCCTGATGGTGAGGGTCCTTAGTGATGGATGCTTCATTCTTGAGGTCAAAGTCAAAGCTGATTTATTGTTATCTGCACTTGAACCATAACCCTCTCCATTGCCCCTCTCTATTGCCCCTCTCCATTGTCCCTCTCCATTGGCCTTCTCTATTGACCCTCTCCATTGTCCTTTTCCATAGCCCCTCTCCATAGCCCCACTCCATTGCCCCTCTCCATTGCCCCTCTCCATTGCCCTTCTCCATAGCCTCTCTCCATTGCCCCTCTCCATAGCCTCTCTCTATTGCCCCTCTCCATTGCCCCTCTCCATAGCCTCTCTCTATTGCCCCTCTCCATTGCCCCTCTCCATTGCCCCTCTCCATTGCCCTTCTCCATAGCCCCTCTCTATTGCCCCTCTCCATTGCCCCTCTCCATTGCCCCTCTCCATTGCCCTTCTCCATTGCCCCTCTCCATTGCCCCTCTCCATTGCCCCTCTCCATTGCCCTTCTCCATAGCCCCTCTCTATTGCCCCTCTCCATTGCCCCTCTCCATTGCCCCTCTCCATTGCCCTTCTCCATTGCCCCTCTCTATTGCCCCTCTCCATTGCCCCTCTCCATTGCCCCTCTCCATTGCCCTTCTCCATAGCCCCTCTCTATTGCCCCTCTCCATTGCCCCTCTCCATTGCCCCTCTCCATTGCCCTTCTCCATTGCCCCTCTCTATTGCCCCTCTCCATTGCCCTTCTCCATAGCCCCTCTCTATTGCCCTTCTCCATAGCCCCTCTCTATTGCCCCTCTCCATTGCCCCTCTCCATTGCCCTTCTCCATTGCCTCTCTCTATTGCCCCTCTCCATTGCCCCTCTCTATTGCCCCTCTCCATTGCCCTTCTCCATAGCCCCTCTCTATTGCCCCTCTCCATTGCCCCTCTCTATTGCCCCTCTCCATTGCCCTTCTCCATAGCCCCTCTCTATTGCCCCTCTCCATTGCCCCTCTCTATTGCCCCTCTCCATTGCCCTTCTCCATAGCCCCTCTCTATTGCCCCTCTCCATTGCCCTTCTCCATAGCCCCTCTCTATTGCCCTTCTCCATAGCCCCTCTCTATTGCCCCTCTCCATTGCCCCTCTCCATTGCCCTCCATTGCCCCTCTCTATTGCCCCTCTCCATTGCCCCTCTCTATTGCCCCTCTCTATTGCCCCTCTCCATTGCCCCTCTCTATTGCCCTTCTCCATTGCCCCTCTCCATTGCCCCTCTCTATTGCCCTTCTCCATTGCCCTTCTCCATTGCCCCTCTCTATTGCCCTTCTCCATTGCCCCTCTCTATTGCCCCTCTCCATTGCCCCTCTCCATTGCCCCTCTCTATTGCCCTTCTCCATTGCCCCTCTCTATTGCCCCTCTCCATTGCCCCTCTCCATTGCCCCTCTCCATTGCTGGGTCCACTGAAAAACTTACTTGCAGCAGCATCACAGACACAGCATTCGTAAGCAGTGTTCACAAGGAAAGCAGATCAAACAAATTAGATACATCTTTTATAAGCAAAGACAAATAGAACAGAGCAAAGTCCAACTGTGAACAAAGTGTTCATAGTGTTGCTGAACTGCAGTGATTCGCAATTTGAGAGTTTATTCAAGAACCGAATGGTTGAAGGGAAGTAGTTGTTGTTGAACCTGCTGGTGGTGGGACTTCCGGCTTCTGAACTTCGTGCCCAGTGGTAACTGCGAGGAGATGACATAGCCCAGATGGTGGGGATCTTTGATGATGGATTTTCAATTGGTACATGGAGGGAAAGGGATTGGAGGGTTGGGCAGCTGGAACTAGCAGGGAAGATGCTGTGTTCATCACGGACTAGTTGGGCCGAAGGGCTTGTTTCCATACTGTGTTACTGATTGGCTCTATGTTGCCTTAAAACACAGAGCATAGAGCAGCACAGGCCCTTCAGCCCATTATGTGCTAATCTTTTAACCTGTTCCACGATCAGTCCATCTCCTCCCACCAACGCAGCCCAAAACCTTCCATTGTCTTACATAAATAAGCCTATCTAAGAGTCTCAATGTCCCCATTTTAATGCCTCTACACCAACTCTGGCAATGCAGTCCAGACACCCACCACTCTCTGTCCCAAAGGTCCACTCTATCTCTGCTTCTCATAATCATATACGTCTTTATCAAGTCACCTCTCATCCTCCTTTGCTCCAAAGAGAAAAGCCCTAGCTCATGTCCTCATGAGGCATGCCTTGGGGCAGTGCCTTCTTTACACACTATCAATGGGGAGGGGAGTGACAAGCCCATAAAAAGATATGTTATTATTGGTTTATTATGATCATATGTACTGAGGTACAGTGACAAGGCTGTCTTGCTACTGACTACACAGATCAAATCAAATCATTACACAGTGCATTGAGCTAAAGCAGAAAGCAGAATAAAGTGTAATTGCTACAGAGAGAGTACTGTGCAGGTGGGCAATAAGGTGCATGGTTACAATTAGGTCAGAAGTCTATTTTATCACACTAGGGGACCATTCAATAGTCTGATTATAGTGGGTTAGAAGCTGTCCTTGATCTTGGTGATGTATACTTTCATTCTTGCATTTATGATAGAACAGTTGCTGTACTAAATCAAGGTGCATCCAAACAGGATGCTTTCTATGATTCATCAGTAAAAATGAGGACATGCTGATTTTCTTTAGCAACTTCCTGTAGTCTCTGTGCACCGGGGCCCTGTATGAGGTAGTGATGCACCTGGTCACGTTTTTGCTCTGGTTTATGCACAGTTCTCTTTTTCACTCTTTACTCTCTTGTATACCTAATGCATTAGAAGCAAGTCACCAAAGCCTCTAGCAAATTTCTACAGATGTACCATGGAGAGCACTCTGACTGGCTGCATTAGCATCTTGTACGGAGGCTCCAATGCACAGGATCAGATGCCCCCACCGAGGGCATCTTCAAAAGGTGATGCCTCAAGAAGGTGGCATCTATCATTAAGGACCCTCACCATCTGGGATATGTCCTCCTCATTACTACCTTCAGTGAGGGGACGTACAGGATCCTGAAGACACACAGTCAATGATTCAGGGATAGTTTCTGCCTGTCTTACATCAGATTTCTGAACGGCCCATGCACCATGAGCTCAACCTCACTATTCCTCTTTTGTGTTATTTATTTTTATTATAACTTACAGTAATTTGTTATGGCTACACTGTACTGCTGCTGTAAGATAACTAATTTACCACTGAAATTAATAAACCTGATTCTGAGTGTACAATTTATTGGGAGCTGTTCATTGAGTCTATATCTCACTGTACAAATGTACATAATAATGAACCAGACCTGACATTGAGTGTGTGGAGGGTGACAGGATCTATTAGTTTGACGTCATGGCCAGCACAGACATGACGGGCCCAAGGTCTTCTCCCTGTGCTGCCTGATGCTGTTGCTTGGTGCCGAGTTGCGACCCATGTGTGCCCCTTTGAATCTGATTGTCTGCAACAGGACTGAGATGCTGTGGAGACACTGACAGACAAAACAGGCCCACTGCTGTACCCTCTCTGGACTCACATCTGCGTGGCTGAGTGCAGGTAAATTTGCCGATGTCACAGCTGATGTTGGCAGAATCTCAGATGGTGACAGGAAGCCTTGCAGAAGTAAGGCTGATTGGCTGTTCGAGTGGTGTCACTATAAGGTCAATAAGACCAAGAAACTGATTGTGGACTTTAGGAAGAGGAAGTCGAGGGAACACACAGCAGACCTCATTGAGGGAAGAACAGTGGAAAGTGAGAACAGTTTCAAATTCATGGGTGTCAGCTTCTCTGAAGATCTACCCTGGGTCCAACATTGGTGTAATTACAAAGAAGGCATACCAGTGGCTATATTTCATTAGGAGTTTGAGGAGATTTGGTATGTCACTAAATATTCTAGCAAATTTCTACAGATGTACTGTGGAGAGCATTCTGACTGGTTACATCGCTATCTGGTATGGGGAGGGGCCACTGCACAGGATTGGAAAATTCTGCTGAGGCTTGCAGACTCAACCAGCAATATCACGTGCACTAGCCAGCCCAGCATCCAGGACATCTTCAAAAAGCAATGCCTTTCCAGGACACGCCCTCTTCTCATAACTGCAACCAGGGAGCAGGTACAGGAGCCAGAAGACACACGCTCAAAGTTTTAGGAACAGCTTCTTCCTCTCCGCCAATAGATTTCTGAACAGAGAGTGAACCCATGAACACTGCCTGACTATTTTGAAACATGCACCCACAACTCTCTGTGTAAAAATCCCATTTTATATTATACATAAAATTATAGCATAAAGCGAAAAGAGACTGTGCAAAGGCAGTGCAAAAATGAAGACATGTTACGAAACAAGTCCCTGGTAGTGCAGGGGGTGCTCTGTGGTGTTCTGATGGTGAGGTAGGGTTAGAGTTGTGCCAGTCACTTCAGGAAGCTGATGGTTGTAGGAAAGTAACTGTCCCTGAACCTAGTGGAGTGGGACTTCAGGCTTCTGTACCTCCTGCCTGATGGTATGGCAAGGGTGGTGGATCTATTTATTACTGTTACATGTACAGTGAAAAGCTGGTCTTGCATGCTGCTCATACAGATCAAATCGTTACACAGTGTGTTGAGGTAGAACAAGATAAAACAATAATAATGCAAAATAGGGTGCTGCAATTACAGAGAAAGTACCGTGTAGGTAAACAATAAAGTGCAAGGTCATAGCAAGGCAGATTGTGAGGTCAAGAGTCCATGTTATGAGACATGAGGTCTGTTCAAGTGCTCAGGTAACAGTGGGATCGAAGCTGTCATTGATCATTGTAGCTGTGAGAAGATGGCATGACTCAGATAGTGAGGATCTTTGAAGATGGACGGTGCTTAATGAGGTGGCACCTCCTGTCGATACTACTGATGGTGGGGAGGGATATGGCTGGGATACACTGGGCAGAGTCCTCTACTCTCGGAAGCTCCAGTGTGTTGGAGATGCCTTAACAGCTCGTGATGCAACCAGTCAGGATACTTTCAACAGTGCCTCTGTAGAAGCTTTGTAGAGTGATTGGTGACAAGCTGAAGCTCCTTAACTTCCTGAGAAAGTGGAAATGCTGGTATGCCTTCTTCATGATTTTACATATAACATAGAAATGTACAACAAAGGAAGTGGCCATCCAGCCCATTGTATCTGTGATGACCATGTTAATCTTCTCCAATCCTCTGTACGTGGTTCATGTCCCTCCATTCCCTGGGCTATTCGTGTTCCTGTCCACATGCCCCTAAAGCAATGCTAGTGTACCTGATCCCTCCACTTGTTTTGACAGTGCCTTACCCCTGTCTCTCCTTTGCCCAGCCCCTCGCTGTGCCTCCTCTCTCAAATTCAGGGTATTGAGTAGAAGAGACAGGAAGTCACATTGCAGCAGCTGTATAAGACTTTGGTTAGTTCGCACTTAGAGTATTGAATTCAGTTCTGGTCGCCCCATTACAGGAAGGATGTGGAGGCTTTGGAGATGATGTAGAAGTTCACCAGGATGCTGCTTGAATTTGAGGGCATCAGCTATAAAAAGGTGTTGGACAGACTTTTTTTTAAAACATAGAACACTACTGCACAGTACAAACCCTTCGGCCCACAGTGTTGTGCTAACCATATCACCTACTCTAAGATCGATCTAACCCTTCCTGCTGACCCAGCCCTCCATTTTTCTATCATCCATGTGTCTAACTAAGAGTTCCTTGACTGTCCCTAACATATGTCTCTACACCATTGCCCGTCAGCATACACCACACACTCGCTTCTCTCTGAGCAAATAGCCACCTCTGACATCCCCCCTATCATTTCATCCAATCACCCTAAAATTATGCCCTGTCGTATTAGCCATTATTTTTGTTAGAGCATCAGTGGCTCAGGGGAGACCTGATTGAAATTTATAAAATGAGTTACAGACATAGTTAGGCTAGAGTGTCGGACTTTTTTCCCAATGTAGAAATAGCAAATATTGAAGGAGCTTCGCTCACAATGGCACATACACTGAGCCGAAGGGTCTGTTCCTGTGCTAACCTTGACCATGTTCTACGTTCAGTTTCCGAGTAGATTGGCCTTGGACAGGAAATGTACAGCTCATGGGCAGATGTCCAGAGAGGATGTGTCCCTCTTTCCAAAGGTGAAACCATTCCAGATTGGTCATCATACCCTGCTCTCTTTCCACAGCCTTGTATCAGTCCCCAAACTGATCCCACTACCTTGCTCTCTTCCCAGAGCCCTCTGTCAGTTCCCAAAGCAATCCTTACCCTCGGCCATTACACCTCTATAGTGAGCCAATCTATAGCCAGGGAAGTGGTGTTAGACTGTTATTAAGCTCTGTTTAGCAGAGCCCTGGTTAAGCTCTGTTTAGCTCTGCTATCGCAGCCTGCTATCACAGGCACCTTGTGCAATGCTACCATCAACTCTTAACTGCACGGCGTGAATATGCAGCCTTTACTGCATAGTATTACGGAAATTATTCCACCACCATTTTATCAGTGTGAACTTGCAAACCTTGTAATCTTTGACTTGAAAATCTTGTACATCTTATTTCTGAGGTAACTTACAGTTTGTCTTACTCATCTTCTAATATTTGTATCTTTGTGCACTTGTAATGCTATGATGACATGTGATTTCCTTAGGGATCAATAAAGCATGTATCTGCCTGTCTGTCTATCAATCTATCTAGTCCCACTGCCCCGCTCTCTCCCCACAGTCCCGTATCAGTCCCCAAACTAATCCCACTGTCCCGCTCTCTCCCCACAGCCCAGTGTCAGTCCCCACACTAATCCCACTGACCCTCTCTCCCCACAGCCCAGTGTCAGTCCCCACACTAATCCCACTGTCCAACTGCCCCACTCTCTCACAGTCTTGTGTCAGTGCTGAACTGATTCCACTTCCCCATTCTCTGCTCACACCTGTGTGAGTGAGGTGGAAGATAAATGAATGGCTGAGGGATTAGAGCAGAGGGCAGGGATTCAGATTTCTGGATCATTGGGACCTCTTTTGAGGCAGGCGTGACCTGTACAAAAAGGACAGGTTGCATTTGAATCATAGGGGGGACAAATATCCTGGCAGGGAGGTTTGCTGAGGTTATTGGGGGGAGTTTAAACTAGAATGGCTGGGGGGGTGGGAACCGAACTAAAGAGATGGAGGAAGGGGTAGTTGGCTCACAAATAGAGAAAGCTTGAAGACAGCGTGAGAGGGAGGATGGGCAGGTGATCGAAAAGGGATACACTCAGACTGATGGTTTGAGATGTGTCTGTTTTAATGTAAGAAGCATTATGGACAAAGCAGATGAGCTTAGAGCATGAATCAGTACTTGGAGCTATAATGTTGTGGCCTTTACAGAGACTTGGATGGCTCAGGGGCAAGAATGGCTACTTAGAATGCCAGGCTCTAGATGTTTCAGAAAGGACAGGGAGGGGCATGACACTGTTGATCAGAGATAGTGTCACAGCTATAGAAAAGAAGTAAGTCATGGAGGGATTGTCTACTGAGTCTCTGTGGGTGGAAGTTAGGAACAGGAAGGGGTCAATAACTCTACTGGGTGTTTTTTATAGACCACCCAATAGTAACAGGGACATTGAGGAACAGATAGGGAGACAGATTCAGGAAAGGTGCAATAATAACAGGGTTGTCATGATGGGAGACTTTAATTTCCCAAATATTGATTGGCATCTCCCTAGAGTGAGGGGTTTAGATGGGGTGGAGTTTGTTAGGTGTGTTCAGGAAAGTTTCCTGACACAGTATATAGATAAGCCTACAAGAGGAGAGGCTGTACTTGATCTGGTATTGGGAAGTGAACCTGGTCAGGAGTCAGATCTCTCAGTGGGAGAGCATTTTGGAGATAGTGATCACAATTCCAATTTTTTTTTACCATAGCATTGGAGAGGGATAGGAACAGACAAGTTAAGAAAGCGTTTAATTGGAGTAGGGGAAATACGAAGCTATCAGGCAGGAAATTGGAAGCATAAACTGGGAACATATGTTCTGGGAAACGTACTGAAGAAATGTGGCAAATGTTCAGGGGGTATTTGCCAGGAGTTCTGCATAGGTATGTTCCAATGAGACAGAGAAAGGATGGTAGAGGACAGAAACCATGGTGTACAAAGGCAGTTGAAAATCTAGTCAAGAAGAAAAGAAAAGCTTACGAAAGGTTCAATAAACTAGGTAATAATAGAGATCTAGAAAATTATTAGGTTAGCAGGAAGGACCATGAGAAGGCCTTGGCAAGCAGGATTAAGGTAAACCCCAAGGCACTCTATAAGTATATGAAGAGCAAGAGGATAAGACGTGAGAGAGTAAGACCAATCAAGTGTGACAGTGGAAAAGTGTGTATGGAACCGGAGGAGGTGGCAGAGGTATTTAATAAATACTTTGCTTCAGTATTCACTATGGAAAAGGACCTTGGCATTTGTAGTGAAGAATTACAGCAGATTGAAAAGCTTGAGCATACAGACATTAAGAAGGAGGATGTGCTGGAGGTTTTGGAAAGCATCAAGTTGGATAAGTCACCGGGACTGGACGAGATGTACACCAGGCTACAGTTGGAGGCAAGGGAGGAGATTGCTGAGCCTCTGGTGATGATATTTGCATCATCAATGGGGACGGGAGAGGTTCCAGAGGATTGGAGGGTTGTGGATGTTGTTCCTTTATTCAAGAAAGGGAGTAGAGATAGCCCAGGACATTATAGACCTGTGAGTTTTGCTTCAGTGGTTGGTAAGTTGATGGAGAAGATTCTGAGAGGCAGGATTTATGAACGTTTGGAGAGGTGTAATATAATTAGGAATAGTCAACATGGCTAATCATTCCTTATGAGCCTGATTGAATTTTTTGAGGATGTGACTGAACATATTGATGAAGGAAGAGCAGTAGATGTAGTGTATATGGATTTCAGCAAGGCATTTGATAAAGTACCCCATGCAAGGCTTATTGAGAAAGTAAGGAGGCATGGGATCCAAGGGGAAATTACTTTGTGGATCCAGAATTGGCTTGCTCAGAGAAAGCAAGGAGTGGTTAGGTGGGTCATATATTCCATGGAGGTCGGTGACTAGTGCTGTGCCTCAGGGATCTGTTCTGGGACCTTTACTCTTCGTGATTTTTATAAATGACCTGTATAAGGAAGTGGAGGGATGGGTCAGTAAGTTTGCTGATGACACAAAGGTTGGAGGTGTTGTGGATAGTGTGGAGGGCTGTCAGAGGTTACAGTGGAACTCTGACAGGATGCAAAACTGGGCTAAGAAGTGGCAGATGGAGTTCAACCCAGATAAGTGTGAAGTGGTTCATTTTGGTAGGTCAAATATGATGGCAAAAGTAGTATTAATGGTAAGACTCTTGACAGTGTAGAGGATCAGAAGGATCTTGGGGTCTGAGTCCATAGGACACTCAATGCTGCTACACAGGTTGACTGTGTGGTTAAGAAGGTATATGGTGTATTGGCCTTCATCAATCGTGGGATTGAGTTTCCGAGCTGAGAGGTGATGTTACCTCATATTGTACCTTTTCCCTTCTTTCAGCTTTATTACTTGCCTTTTGTTGGATTTTAAAAGTTTTCCAATCATCCAGCTTCCCACTCACATTTGCTATCTTATAAGCCCTTTTCTTGGCTTTTATGCAGTCCTTAACTTTCCTTGTTAGCCACAGTTGCCTAGCCCTGCCATTTGAGAACTCCTTCAGTGGGACCTATCTATCCTGTGTCTTGTGGACTATTCCCAGAAACTTCAGCCATCTCTATGTCATCCCTGCCAGTATCCTCCTCTAGTCCTCCTGGCCAAGCACCTCTCTCACTTCTCTGTTATTCCCTTTATCCCTCTGTGATACTGATACATGTGGCTTATGCTTCTCCCTCTCAAATTGCAGTATGAATTCGATCATAATATCATCACTGTCTCCTTTACATTAAACTCTCTGATAGGATCTGGGTCATTACACAACACCCAATTCCCCACAGCCCAATGGCAGTCCCCAGATGTAAACCCACTGCTCTGTACTCTCCCCAGAGGCCTGTATCCACTCCCAAATTAACCCCACTGTCCTGTTCTCTCCCACCTACCCGTGCCCATCCCCACAGCCCAGAGTCAGTCCCCAAACTAATGACACTGTCCCACACTCCCCACAACCCGTTGCAAGTTCCCACACAAATAATCTGACCCTCGCTCTCCACAGCCCAGTGTCAGTCACTAAGTGATCCCACTGCCCTGCTTTCTCCCCAGACCCTTCATTGATTCCCAAAATAATCCCACTGATCCACTCTTGCCCCACAGTCATTTCAGTCCCAGCCTTATCCCACTGCTCCTCTTTCTCCCCACAGCCATGTCAGTCACCAAACAAAACCCACTGCCCTGCAGAGCCCTGTATCCATTCCCAAATGAATCACTTTGCCTTGCTCTCTCCCCCACAGCCCAGTAAATCTGTAACTAAACCAACAGTCCCGTTCTCTCCTTACTGCCTGTGTCAGTCCCCAAACTAATCCCACTGACCCACTCTCCCCACAGCCCAGTGTCAATCCCAACTTTAATTCAAGTTCACTCTGACAGCCCTGTATCAGCCCCAAACTAATCTCACATCCCCATTCTCTCACCACATCCTGTGTCAGTCATTGACTAACCCCACTGCCCCAGTCTCACCCTTCAGCCCTGTGTCAGTTCCCAAACTAATCCCACTGCCCCTCTCTCCCCACACCCTGTATGCTCCCAAACTAATGTTTCTGCCCCACTGTATCGCCACAGTCCTGTATCAGTCACCAAACTAATCTCACTGTTCCCTGTCTCCTCACAGTCCTGTATCGGTCACCAAACTAATCTCACTGTTCCCTGTCTCCTCACAGTCCTGTATCGGTCACCAAACTAATCCCACTGTTCCCTGTCTCCTCACAGTCCTGTATCGGTCACCAAACTAATCCCACTGTTCCCTGTCTCCTCACAGTCCTGTATCGGTCACCAAACTAATCCCACTGTTCCCTGTCTCCTTACAGTCCTGTATCAGTCACCAAACTAATCCCACTGTTCCCTGTCTCCTTACAGTCCTGTATCAGTCACCAAACTAATCCCACTGTTCCCTGTCTCCTCACAGTCTTGTATCAGTCACCAAACTAATCCCACTGTTCCCTGTCTCCTTACAGTCCTGTATCAGTCACCAAACTAATCCCACTGTTCCCTGACTCCTTACAGTCCTGTATCAGTCACCAAACTAATCCCACTGTTCCCTGTCTCCTTACAGTCCAGTATCGGTCACCAAACTAATCTCACTGTTCCCTGTCTCCTCACAGTCTTGTATCAGTCACCAAACTAATCCCACTGTTCCCTGTCTCCTTACAGTCCTGTATCAGTCACCAAACTAATCCCACTGTTCCCTGACTCCTTACAGTCCTGTATCAGTCACCAAACTAATCCCACTGTTCCCTGAATCCTTACAGTCCTGTATCAGTCACCAAAATAATCCCACTGTTCCCTGTCTCCTCACAGTCTTGTATCAGTCACCAAACTAATCAGACTGTCCCGCTCCCAACCTGCATAATAGTACCAGTACCCAAACAGATTGCACTACCCTGCTCTTTCCTCACCAGTCCTGTTTCAGTCTGAATCTAGTCCCACTGGGCCGTGCTTTCCCTGCAGCCCTTTGTCATTCCCCAAACTAATTCCACTGACCCACTTTCCCACAGCCCAGTGTTAGTCCTCATACTCCCACAGCCCTGTATCAGTCTCAGACTAATCCCACTTCCCCATTCTCTCCCCACATCCTGTGTCTGTCACTGACTAACCCCACTGCCCCACTTGCTCCGCTCAGCCCTGTGTCAGTTCCCAAACTAATTCCACTGCCCCGCTCTCTCCCCACAGCCCTTTGTCATTCCCCAAAATAATTCCACTGACCCACTTTCCCACAGCCCAGTGTTAGTCCCCACTCCCACAGCCCTGTATCAGTCTCAGACTAATCCCACTTCCCCATTCTCTCCCCACATCCTGTGTCTGTCACTGACTAACCCCACTGCCCCTCTTGCTCCGCTCAGCCCTGTGTCAGTTCCCAAACTAATCCCACTGACCCGCTCTCACCCCACAGCCCAGTGTCAGTCCCCTCACTAATCCCACTGACTCACACTCCCCACAGCCCAGTGTCAGTCCCCACACTAATCCCACTGACTCACACTCCCCACAGCCCAGTGTCAGTCCCCACACTAATCCCACTGACTCACACTCCCCACAGCCCAGTGTCAGTCCCCACACTAATCCCATTTACCCGCTCTCTCCCCACAGCACAGTGTCAGTCCCCACACTAATCCCACTGCCCCGCTCTCTCCCCACAGCCCAGTGTCAGTCCCCACACTAATCCCACTGACCCTCTCTTCCCACAGCCCAGTGTCAGTCCCCACACTAATCCGACTGACCCTCTCTCTCCCCACAGTCCTGTGTCAGTCCCCACACTAATCCCACTGACTCACACTCCCCACAGCCCATTGTCAGTCCCCACACTAATCCCACTGACTCACACTCCCCACAGCCCAGTGTCAGTCCCCACACAAATCCCACTGACCCTCTCTCCCCACAGCCCAGTGTCAGTCCCCACACTAATCCCACTGCCCCGCTCTCTCCCCACAGCCCAGTGTCAGTCCCCACACTAATCCCACTGACCTGCTCTCTCCCCACAGCCCAGTGTCAGTCCCCACACTAATCCCACTGACCCGCTCTCTCCCCACAGCCCAGTGTCAGTCCCCACACTAATCCCACTGACTCACATTCCCCACAGCCCAGTGTCAGTCCCCACACTAATCCCACTGACTCACACTCCCCACAGCCCAGTGTCAGTCCCCACACTAATCCCACTGACCCGCTCTCTCCCCACAGCCCAGTGTCAGTCCCCACACTAATCCCACTGACCCGCTCTCTCCCCACAGCCCAGTGTCAGTCCCCACACTAATCCCACTGACTCACATTCCCCACAGCCCAGTGTCAGTCCCCACACTAATCCCACTGACCCGCTCTCTCCCCACAGGCCAGTGTCAGTCCCCACACTAATCCCACTGCCCCGCTCTCTCCCCACAGCCCAGTGTCAGTCCCCACACTAATCCCACTGACCCGCTCTCTCCCCACAGGCCAGTGTTAGTCCCCACACTAATCCCACTGACCCGCTCTCTCCCCACAGCCCAGTGTCAGTCCCCACACTAATCCCACTGCCCCGCTCTCTCCCCACAGCCCAGTGTCAGTACCCACACTAATCCCACTGACCCACTCTCTCCCCACAGCCCAGTGTCAGTCCCCACACTAATCCCACTGCCCCGCTCTCTCCCCACAGCCCAGTGTCAGTCCCCACACTAATCCCACTGACTCACACTCCCCACAGCCCAGTGTCAGTCCCCACACTAATCCCACTGACTCACACTCCCCACAGCCCAGTGTCAGTTCCCACACTAATCCCACTGACCCGCTCTCTCCCCACAGCCCAGTGTCAGTCCCCACACTAATCCCACCGCCCCGCTCTCTCCCCACAGTCCAGTGTCAGTCCCCACACTAATCCCACTGACTCACACTCCCCACAACCCTGGTCAGTCCCCACACTAATCCCACTGCCCCGCTCTCTCCCCACAGCCCAGTGTCAGTCCCCACACTAATCCCACTGACCCGCTCTCTCCCCACAGCCCAGTGTCAGTCCCCACACTAATCCCACTTAATCCGCTCTCTCCCCACAGCCCAGTGTCAGTCCCCACACTAATCCCACTGCCCCGCTCTCTCCCCACAGCCCAGTGTCAGTCCCCACACTAATCCCACTGCCCCGCTCTCTCCCCACAGCCCAGTGTCAGTCCCCACTCTAATCCCACTGCCCCGCTCTCTCCCCACAGCCCAGTGTCAGTCCCCACACTAATCCCACTGCCCCGCTCTCTCCCCACAGCCCAGTGTCAGTCCCCACACTAATCCCACTGCCCCGCTCTCTCACCACAGCCCAGTGTCAGTCCCCACACTAATCCCACTGACCCGCTCTCTCCCCACAGCCCAGTGTCAGTCCCCACACTAATCCCACTGCCCCGCTCTCTCCCCACAGCCCAGTGTCAGTCCCCACACTAATCCCACTGACTCACATTCCCCACAGCCCAGTGTCAGTCCCCACACTAATCCTATTGACCCGCTCTCTCCCCACAGGCCAGTGTCAGTCCCCACACTAATCCCACTGCCCCGCTCTCTCCCCACAGCCCAGTGTCAGTCCCCACACTAATCCCACTGACCCGCTCTCTCCCCACAGGCCAGTGTTAGTCCCCACACTAATCCCACTGACCCGCTCTCTCCCCACAGCCCAGTGTCAGTCCCCACACTAATCCCACTGCCCCGCTCTCTCCCCACAGCCCAGTGTCAGTACCCACACTAATCCCACTGACCCACTCTCTCCCCACAGCCCAGTGTCAGTCCCCACACTAATCCCACTGCCCCGCTCTCTCCCCACAGCCCAGTGTCAGTCCCCACACTAATCCCACTGACTCACACTCCCCACAGCCCAGTGTCAGTCCCCACACTAATCCCACTGACTCACACTCCCCACAGCCCAGTGTCAGTTCCCACACTAATCCCACTGACCCGCTCTCTCCCCACAGCCCAGTGTCAGTCCCCACACTAATCCCACTGCCCCGCTCTCTCCCCACAGTCCAGTGTCAGTCCCCACACTAATCCCACTGACTCACACTCCCCACAACCCTGGTCAGTCCCCACACTAATCCCACTGCCCCGCTCTCTCCCCACAGCCCAGTGTCAGTCCCCACACTAATCCCACTGACCCGCTCTCTCCCCACAGCCCAGTGTCAGTCCCCACACTAATCCCACTTAATCCGCTCTCTCCCCACAGCCCAGTGTCAGTCCCCACACTAATCCCACTGCCCCGCTCTCTCCCCACAGCCCAGTGTCAGTCCCCACACTAATCCCACTGCCCCGCTCTCTCCCCACAGCCCAGTGTCAGTCCCCACTCTAATCCCACTGCCCCGCTCTCTCCCCACAGCCCAGTGTCAGTCCCCACACTAATCCCACTGCCCCGCTCTCTCCCCACAGCCCAGTGTCAGTCCCCACACTAATCCCACTGCCCCGCTCTCTCCCCACAGCCCAGTGTCAGTCCCCACACTAATCCCACTGACCCGCTCTCTCCCCACAGCCCATTGTCAGTCCCCACACTAATCCCACTGACTCACACTCCCCACAGTCCTGCGTCAGAACTAAACTAATTCTACAACGGGATAGAAGCTGTCCTTGAGACTGGTGGAATGCGCTTACAAGCTGTTCTATGTTCTGCCATTTGGGAAGAGGTGAGAAGAGAGAACATTTGGGACGGTGGAGGGCGGGGGGCAACTGTGGTTATAATGACTGCTTTACAGAGGCAGCAAAAAGTGTAGACTGAATCCAGGGAAGGGGCCTTTATTAATCAAGCCTCTGAATTCAAGGGACAGGAGGTTATGTTGCAACTTTATAAAACTCTAGTTAGGATGCATCTGGAGTATTGCATTCTGTACTAGGAGGGTGAGGGTGCAGACCAGGTTCACCAGGATGCTACCTGGATTAGTTCAAGTTCAAGGTTATTATCATCTGACCGTACATGTATATAACTAAAGGAATCAATGTTCCTCTGGACCATGCGGCACCCACAAAACATACATCACACACAGCACATAGAATAAGATATTACCACAAATAAGTTAAAGTATAATTCAAAATTGATGTGGTGTGCGGCACAGTAAACAGCTCACTGTCCTGGTGACGAGACCTCAGCTGTGGCAGTGTATTTATCAGTCTCACAGCCGAGGACACGAGAAGTTGGACAAAGCTGTGTTGATTTCTCCAGTGAGGTGGAGGTTGAGGGGAGATCTGATAGAAGTCCATCAGATACGAGAGGCATTGGTGGTGGAGTAGGCAGACGGTATCTTTTTCCTTGGGTTAAAATACCTAATATGAGAGGGTATGCATTTCACGTGATGGGAGTAAGGTTAAAGGAGATACGCACAAACCTTTCACTCAGAGAGTGGTGGGTGCCCAGAGTTTGCTGCCAGGGATGGTGGTGGAAGCAGATATGATAGACACCTTCACAAAGATCTTAGATAGGAGCACAAAGATGCAAGGAAGGTTATGGGCATTGTGTATGCAAAAGGGATTGGTTTAGTTGGACATTTGATTACTAATTCAATTGGTTTGGTACAACCTCTCGTTATAGCACACACCCTCAAATCTTCTAGGTAACCAGAGTTATCATCATTCCACTCCTTCATATACATCTCAGTTTGACCAATGCTCAACTGCCACTGTCCCTCAACGCCAACGGCTGTCAGTTGGACACCAGCCCACAACCAACAGAACCTGTGTCCACTGGCCTGAACTTGGTGGTTACAGCATGACAGCGTAGTAGTTAGCAATCTCTTTACCTCCGCTCCATTTTTCCGTAATTTCCCCATGTCACTTAATTCCCTTCACATCCAGACATCTATCGATATTTTGAACAAGCCCAATCAGAGAATGATGCCTGTCCCATCATGAAGCCAAACTCCCCTTCGTGGATTCCATCTGCACTTCTCACTGTCTCATTAAAGCAACCAACATAATCAAAGTCCACTCCCACCCGGGCATTCTCTCTTCTCCCCTCTCCTGTTGTGTAGAAGATACAAAAGCCTGAAAGCATGTCCCACCAGGCTCAAGGACTGCTTCAATCTTGCTGTTACCAAACTTCTGAATGGAGCTCTGTGTGATAAAGATGGACTCTGATCTCTCAACCTATGTCGTCGTGACCCCTACACGTTACTTGCCTACCTACACTATACTTTTTCTCTGACTTTAATGCTATACTCTATATTCTGCAATTATTCTCTTGATGTAGTTATGAATGGAACAACCTGTCTTGATGGTATACCCATCAAAGCTTCCACTCTAGAGGAGGTGAAAATAAACCAATTATTATTTACCACAACAGGGAAGAAAATTGCAAACATTTGCTACCTTCTGACTGAAAAAAATTCTCCTCATCTCAGTCCTAAGCAGCCTGTCCCTTACTCTATGATAGTAACCCACAGGCCTGGACTCCTCAACCTGGGGACATGATTACATTATTGTCTGGTGTGGAGGGGCCACTGTAGGATCAGAAAAAGCTGCTGAGGGTTGTAAACTCAGCCGGCTCCATCATGGGGACCCACCTTCCCAACATGGAGGACGTCTTCAAAACGCGATGCCTCAAGAATGCGGCATCCACCATTAAGGACCCTCACCATCTGGGACTTGCCCTCATCTTAATAACCATCAGGGAGGAGGGACAAAAGCCCGAAGACCCACACTCAACAATTCAGGAACAGCTACCTCCCCTCTGCCATCAGATTTCTGAATGGCCGATGAACACAACCTCATTATTCCTCTTTTGTGCTATTTATTTATTTTGTAACATATTATTTCAATGTGACGCACTGCACTGCTGCCGCAAAACAATAAATATCATGACATACGTCAGAGATAACCTGATTCTGAATCAAACGTTAAGCTGTTCTTTGGTGACTATCTCATGGTGGTATCATACATAAATGATCAGTGACCATTCCACAGGACAGAGCTATCTGAATTAGAATCAGGTTTATTATGCTGCATACAGTATTATGAGGGGTATGGATATGGTTAATGCAAGCAGGCTTTTTCCACAGAGATTTCTTCTCATTGTTCTAATTCCTGAAAAACAGAGCCAGACGACTCCAGTCCCTCATGCAACAGCTTGTTGGCCTCAGAACCGGTCTCATGAATCTTTGAACCAGTTTTGGGGAACTTCCTTGGCTTGTGTTGTACTTGTGTGAAAGTAGAGACCTGTAGGTGAGACCACAGATGGAACCCAGTGAAATTGGTCGTTGGTTCCCTGTTGCAACATGCACTGAGATACAGCTCTGGTTCTGTATTTCAAAGCATAAGAACATTGAGGCCCTACTCAGAGGAAAGCAATGCAGAATGCAGCATACAGTGCTGTAGTTACACCTTGTGTGCGTTGTCTGACTACATGGTTTACCGCCTTGGTAAAGCAGCTAGTGTAACCAAAGGCCCTGGCTTTACAGTGTCAGCAATCTGGGTTCAATGCCCACCATTCCCTGTCAGGACTGTGCACAGGACGCTCCCCCTGGGACCACCAGGGTTTCCTTCAGGTGCTCCCGTTTCCTCGACGTACAGGGTTAGGGTTAGTGAGTTGTGAGCGGGCTTCGTTGGTGTCAGAAGCATGGTGACACTTGTGGGCTGCCCCCCAGCACATCTTCGGACTGTGTTTGTCATTTCACCGCATGTTTAGATGTACAAGTGACAAATAAACAAAGAAACAAAGCTAATCTTTATTAAATAAATAATGGTCCCCTCCCCCACTGAGTGGAAGATACAAAAGTCTGAAATCACGTAGCGCCGGGTTCAAGGACAGCTTCTACCTCGCTGTTATAAAACCATTGATTGGTCCCCTAGTATGATAACGTGACCCTTGATCTCACAACCTACTTTGTTATGACCTTGAACCTTATTGTCTAGCTGCACTGCACTTTCTCAGTAACTATCACCTTATTCTGCAATTTCTTATTATATTTTCCTTTCTATTACCGCAGTGTGATATGTTTTGAAATGATGGCATGCAACATAATGGCATGATTTTATTCCTTGGAGTGTAGGAGAATGAGGGGAGATTTGATAGAGGTTTACAAAATTAAGAGGGTTATAGATAGGGTAAATGCAAACAGGCATTTTATGCTGAGGTTGGGTGAGACTAGAACTAGAGGCCATGGGTTAAGGGTGAAAGGTGAAACGTTTAAGGGGAACTTCTTCACTCAGAATGGTGCAAGTGTGGAACAAGCTGCCAGCAGAAGGGGCAGATGTGCGTTCAATTTCAACATTTAAGTGAAGTTTTAAGTACATGGATGGGAGGGGTGTAGGTGGGTGTACACCTTGGGGCATATGAAAATGATAAACCAATTTAGCAAATTTACCAATTTGTGGTATACATAATTAAGAAAGGATACACTTGCACATCCATTACAGTAGTAGGCCTTCTGTTGCTTGGGTTCGACCATGGATGTTGCATCCTAGCTGTCTACACAGGACAGGACAGTACAACATGGAGAGCAAGCTGTTGCCCCTGCAGCAGGCTCCCACTCTCCAAGCAGCTGATGAATCCAAAGGTATGGCACCAGCTGTGTTCCAGGAGTTGCCAGCCCGTGTGGGGACTCCAGCTCTGGATTTTTCCTCGGGCTTATTCTCAAAGCCTTACCCATGAGCTGCAGAGTTTTGAAATCAGAGCCTTCCTTCTCCTAGAAGGAAACCACAGCCAACGAGCCCCATTTACCCAAAGCGACTGGTTTTAAGGTACCAGTAACCTTAAAAAGTCTTTGCCCGTTCTCCTCTCAGTAGAAATGGTTCCACCAGGTTTGTTACCTAAGCCACATGTGAAGGCCAGGAACTGGACTTGGTCGTCAGAGGCTTTTTGAGACACGTGCCATTGGGAGCATTTAATAGGCAGTGGGAGATCAGCCCCATTACTCAAGTCAGCTTTGACTACCTTAAGGACCCACACCCATACAAAGGGGAAAACAAGAACAGAGTGCAGAGAACAGTGTTACAGTGACATATTGTGTACAGTGTCTGTCAACATGTCTCGCTGCCTCTGTAAAGCAGCCAGCATAATCAAAGCCACCAATATTGGGGGAGTTTAGGCCCAGAGGGCACAGCCTCAAGATAGAAGGACGTCCCTTTAGAGCAGAGCTGAGGGGGATTTCTTTAGTCATAATCTGTGGAATTCATTGTCACAGATGACTTTACAGCGCTAATGATCTGGGTTCAATTCCCACTGTTGTCTGTACAGATTTTGTGCATTCTCCCCGTGACCACATTGGTTTCCTCACACATTCCAAAGATGTACGGGGTTAGGATTAGTGAGTTGTGGCCATGGTGCGTTGGCACTGGAAGTGTGGTGATACTTGTAGGCTGCCCCCACACCAACCAAGGACTGCGTTGGTCGTAGATGCCAGCAACACATATCACTGTACGTTTCGATGTACTTGTGACAAATAAAACCCATCAAACCTGGTCCACCACTCGATCATGACTGATTTATTTTCTCTCTAATCCTAGTTCTTCCACCTTCTCCCCTTTGCTTTTGATGCCCTTCCTAATCAAGAACCTATCAGCCTTCTTTTTAAATATAGCCAATGACTTCATCTCCACAGCCATCTGAGACAATGAGTTCCACAGATTCACCATCCCCTGGATAACAAAATTCCGTCTCATCTCTGTTCTAAAGGGATGTCCTTCTATCATGCAGCTGTGTCCCATGATTCTAGACTCTCTCAATATTGGAAACATTCTCCCTATATCCACACTATCCAGGCCTTTCCAGATTGGATAGATTTCTCAAGATCCTCCACCTCAGTAAACTCCAGCGAGTACACGAACAGAGCAAGAAAACTCTGCTCATCGATGAACCCTTTCATTCCTGTGGTCATTCTCATAAACCTCTTCAGGACACTTTCCACTGCCAGAAATGGGGCCAAAACGGCTCACAATATTCCAACTGTGTTCTGACTAATACCTTACAAAGTCTCAGAATTTCATGCTTGATTTTCTATTCTAGTCCTCAATAGTGTCTCTGCTGGCCATGCTGCCAAATTAAGTAAAATATACCTGCCTATTAATGATCCACATCCTTCCATTCAATGCTGTTCATGTGTCCAAGAGCCTGTAAATTGTCACCATCATATTTGCCTCCACCAGCTCCCCTAAAAGCCCGCTCTAGACATCATTTACTCTCTGTGTAAAAGAAAGCACGTTTGCCCCACACATCTCCTTTAAACGTTAGACGTACCTGAGATTCTACAGATGCTGGAAATCCAGAGCAAAACCCACACAAAGTACTGGCAGAACTCAGCAGCTCAGACAAAAATCGATTGTGAGGAATAAACAGTTGATGTTTCGAGCTGAGGGCTCCCCTTACCTTAAAGCTGCGCCCTCTAGTATCTAACCTATTTTCTCCACGTTCTCGTCACTCTCCTCAGAATCCAGTTTGCCCGAAATTAGCACAGCAAGATGTCGGTGGAGAAACGCTGCTGACTGGCAGCTTCCAGGCTGCCGGAGTTGGTGCCGAGAGAAACACTGAAGCTTGAAGCAGCCAGCTCAGGGGCTCGGTAGGGGAGGGTCACAGTGTAGGGATCCTCTGCTGCTAGAGAGAGAGGGACCGGACTGGGTGGGGAAGCCCCTCACCAGGAGCGTACCACCTCAGGGGGCCAAATGAGGGGCAACAGTGGGACTGATGAGCAGGAAAGCAATAGAACAGTCCGGAAAGCATTGACTATGAATGAAAAGAATGGAAAAGTTTATTCTTGTAAATTTTTTTTATTATGAGTAATAATTATTTTTATATACTAAAATAATTCGACTGTGCCCAAACCCTCATGACTTGCTGCTTGACCTGCTAAGTTGCTCCAGAAGTCTATTAATAAAAAGTGTGTAGGTTCGACTTCTCCTCCTGAGTGTGGTGCCTTGGAGTTAGTTTTTATGTACTTCGTGTCGGTCGCAATGTCAGTAGCTGGGTACTGAGAGAGAAGTCAACTGGGTTGTCACATCCTGTAGGCTGTACAGAAACACGCTCACTCTGAACACAGCCAGTCGCCGGGTGACTTCCTATCAAGCTCACACAGGGAGCCTTTCCTAAAGGTAAGTGTTCTTCTGTTTTTTTAACTTGATTTAATTTCATGAACTGGTTCAGGATTCCAAACTGGGTGATTTATTGCAGGTGGATCTCAGTTCCAAAGCGGAGCAGGCTAAGCAAGGGCTGAGAGAGTTGGGCTGCAAATGGGGCACGTGCAGTGGATGGTAGGTGGCAGAGAGGCTAGGAAGGAATGGGAAAGAGAGAGAATAAGTTTCAGTGATGAGAGGGGTAAGCTCAAAGGAGAGTCATGGGCATGTTTTTTTTACACAGTGAGAGGTGAGAGTCAGGAATGTGCTGCCGGGTGGGGAAGGCAGATGGAATTGAGGCGTTTACTGAAAGAAACTCTTAAACAGGCACATTAGTATGCAGGCAACGAGGGACTTGGACCAAGTTTAGGCAGAAGCGATTACTTCAGTTAGGCTTTTAATTGCTAGTTTAATTAGTCCAGCACAACATTATGGATCAAACTAATTATTAGTAAGTAGTCTCCATGCCGACTTCTTCTAGGATCTCTAGGGGGTGAGGAACAGGGAAAGAAAAGTAGATAGGTCGAGAATATGAGAGAGGAGGGGGGAGAGAGAGGAGGGGGGAGAGAGAGGAGGGGGGAGAGAGAGGAGGGGGGAGAGAGAGGAGGGGGGAGAGAGAGGAGGGGGGAGAGAGAGGAGGGGGGAGAGAGAGGAGGGGGGGAGAGAGAGGAGGGGGGGAGAGAGAGGAGGGGGGAGAGAGGAGGGGGGAGAGAGGAGGGGGAGAGAGGAGAGGGGGAGGAGAGGGGAAGGGAGGAGGGGGGAAGGGAGGAGGGGGGAAGGGAGGAGGGGGGAAGGGAGGAGGGGGAGAAGAGAGGGGAAGGGAGGAGGGGGAGAAGAGAAGGGAAGGGAGGAGGGGGAGAAGAGAGGGGAAGGGAGGAGGGGGAGAAGAGAGGGGAAGGGAGGAGGGGGAGAAGAGAGGGGGAGAGAGGGGGAGAGAGGGGGAGGAGAGGACAGGAGAGGGGGAAGAGGGGGAAGAGGGGGGAGAGAAGGCAAAGAGAGGGGAGGAAGGGGAGAGGGAAGGGAGAGAGAGAGAGAGAGAGAGAGAGAGAGAGAGAAAGGAAGTGATCGACAGAGTGACTGGGTAGGGAGAGGATGGGGGCAGACCTAACTTCATCTCCCATATATTGTGACAGATGGGAAGTGAAGAAGGGAGAGGCAGATCTTCATAGCCCTCGATTCTCCAGGACACCCGTGAGGACAGTGTGCAGGAAGGAGATGTGAGGAAGGGCTGTTAAATTGTGCAGAGAGTTACAACTAGATCTTTACTACTTGCTGATAACGCTGGGATGTGACGATGTAATACCTTGAAGTGGTTTCTAACAATGTCATTATGAAACTATTAGTCTTAACGATATCATTGTAGCAGTGGTACTAATGATGTAATAACAGAACCACTTGTTACTAATGAAATAATTATGGGAACTCTAGACCTTAATTACAATAAAACTATTGTCCTAATGATATACTGACAGTAATAATTGCTCCTAAAGACCTCACTGCAAGACTATTGGTTTGTAGTGATGTAACTACAATAAAACTGAGAAATACTCAGAATTAGAATCAGGTTTAATAACACTGGCAGATGCTGGAAATCCAAGCAACACACACAAAATGCTGGAGGAACTCAGCAGGCCAGACAGCATCTATGGAAAAAAGTACTGTCGACATTTTGGGCCGAGACCCTTTGGCAGGACTGGGAGAAAAAGCTGAGGAGAAGATTTAAAAGGTGGTGGGAGGGGAGAGAGAAACAGCAGGTGATGGGTGGAACCTGGAGGGGGAGGGAGGAAGTAAAGAGCTGGGAAGTTGAATAGAGAGATGAAGTGAGAAAGGGAAAGGGGGATAGGAAATGGAGGATGGGGGGATGGGGTTTGGGCGACATTACTGGAAGTTTGAGAAATGGATGTTCATCCGGTTGGAGACCACCCAAACTGAATTTAAAGTGTTGTTCTCCCAACCTAAGTGTGGCCTCGTCACGACAGGAATGGGAAGTGGAATTAAAATGGGCGGCCGCTGGGAGATTCCACTTGTCTATTCTGAAATCTGATGGTGGAGGGGAAGAAGCTGTTCATGAAAAGTTGAGTGTGTGCCTTCAGACTCCTGTACCACCTCCTCGATAGTAGCAATGGGAAGAGGGCACGCCCTTGGTGAAGGGGGCCATTAATAGTGGATGCCGCCTTTTGGAGGTTTCCTTGTTGCAGGGGAGGCTGGTGCCCATGACGGAGCTGGCTGAGTTTAAAACTTCCTGCAGCTTTTTCCGATCCCGTGCAATGACCCCTCCATACCAGTTAAAATGCTCTTCACTGTATGTCTGTAGAAACTTGCAAGTGTCTTTGGTGACATATCAATTCCCCTCAAACTCCTAATGAAATATAGCTGCTGTTGTGCCTTCTTTGTAATTGTATCAGTGTTGGGCCTGGGATAGTTAAGAGATGTTGACACCCAGGAACTTGAAACTACTCACTCTTTCCACTGCAGATCCCTCGATGAGGACTGCTCTGAGTTCCTCAATGTTGTTGCTGCGACACTGCTCGGTCAGCTGACCCATCTCACTCCTGAACGCTTCCTCGTCACCATCTGAAATTCTACCAATAGCTGTGTCATTGGTAAATTTTTAGATGGCTTTTGAGCTGTGACTAGCCACACAGTTGTGGGTGTAGAGAAAGTAGAGCAGTGGGATAAGCAAGCATCCTTGAGATGTGCCAGAGTCAGTGAGGAGGAGATGTTCTTTCTGATCCATGAAGACTCTAATCTCCTGGTGAGGAAATCAAGGCTCCTATTGCAGAGGGTGGTACAGGGACCCAGGTTTCAGAGCTTTCTGATTAGAAGTGAGTGTATGATTATGTTGAATGCTGAACTGTCGTCAAAAAACAGCAGCATGATGTACGGGTGACCCGAGGCAAAAATCCAAGTTATTGATGCAGTTACTGGAATCAGGTTTGTATCACTGATATACATAACGAAGTTTGTTGTATTGCGGCAGCAACAGGGTGCAAGAGATAAAAAAATACCACTCCAAGTTACAATAAATGAATAGTGCAAAAAAGGGACGAGCAGTGTTGATGGGCTCACGGTCTGTTCAGGAATCTGATGAAGGGGTAGAAGCTGTTCTTAAACTGGGAGGCTTCAGGCTCCCGTACCTCCTCCTTGAACGTAGTGATGAGAAGACGGCATGCCCCAACTAGTGAGGGTCCTTCGTGATGGATGCCACCTTCTCGAGCACCACCTCCTAAGGATGTCTTTGATGCAGAGGAGGGTTGTGACCGTGACTGACTGGCTGACACTACAAACTTCTGCAGTCTCTTCTGATCCTGCACACCAGACGGTTCTCCGCCACACATCGGTAAAAAATTCCAAGAGATTTTGGCGACATTCAAAGTCAAACTCCTAACGCGGTAGAGCCATTAGTATACTGATTTAAATTACAAACTCTTAAAGATGATGTTATGATCAGTTAGGTTCCTAGAATACAGTTAAAATAATGAATCCTCACAATGTAACTGTGAAGCTCCTGGGTACTAATGATCTACAGTAATCGCAATAAAATATTGAGTCCTTAAAAATTAAAGATTATTTGTCACATGTACATTGAAACATCAAAACATATAGTGAAATGTATTGTTCTGCATCAACAACCAACACAGCTGGAAGGGTCAGCGTGCTTCTGGCGCCAACGTAGCATGCCCACATCTTACTAATCCTAACCCATATGTGGGAGAACATCAGGGCACCCAGAAGAAAGGCTCGTGGTCACAGGTCAGACTGGGCAGCAGACTTCAGAAAGGTAGGTGGAACAATGGGTTAGTAGGTTTGCAGATACTAAAATTGGTGGAGTTGTGGACAGTGTGAAAGACTGTTTAGGTCACAGCAGGACATTGACAAGATGCAGAGCTGGGCTGAAGAGTGGCAGATAGAGTTCAACCTGGTGAACTGTTAAGTGATTAACAGAAGGTCAAACTTAAAGGCAGATTGCAGGGTTAATGGCAGGATTCTTGGTGGAATGTTGATAGTCCACAGATCCCTCAAAGTTGCTGTGCATGTTGATAGAGTTTTCAAGATATATAGTGTGTTCTCCTTCATTAAGATGGTACTTAAAATGGCAGATGGAATTTAATACATGACGTGCTGCAATCTGGGAGGACAAACCAGGGTAGGACTACATAGCGAATGTTAAGGCACTGAGGGGTCTGGTAGAACAGAGGAATTTGGGAGTACAGGTTAATACTTCCTTGAAGATGGTGTCACGGGTAGATAGGGTCATAAAGAAAGCTATGGGCACTTCACACCTCATATATCATGAATCAAAGTTTTGAGTACAGGATTTGGGATATTATGTTAAAGCTTTGTTTTGCATACCATCCATACTGATCATTTTTTTACAACTTGTATTGAGGTAGTAGAAGGTAAAATAACAGAATGAAGAATAAAATGTAGTGTTAGTTGCTGAGAAGGTGCAGTGCAGGCAGACAACATGGTGCAAAGTCAGAACAAAGTAGATTGTGAGGTCAAGGATCCAACTTGACTAGGAGACCATTCAATAATCATATAACAGTGGATCAAACCTGTCTCTGAGCCTGGTGGTACGTGCTCTCAGCCTTTTGTATCATCTGCCTGATAGGAGAGGCGGGTGAGAACGTCCGGGCTGGGTGCGGTTTTTGATTACAGAGGCAGCAAGAACCATAGGTAGAGTCCATAGAGGGGAGAGAGGCTGGTTTCCGTGATGTGTCCACAACTCTGCAGTTTCAATACGTTTCAAAGGTACATTTAATGTCAGGGAAATGTATACAATATACATCCCGAGATGCTTTTTCTTCGCAAACATCCACAAAAACAGAGGAGTGCCCCAAAGAATGAATGACAGTTAAATGTTAGAACCCCAAAGCCCCCCACCAGCTCCCCTCCCTCCCACACATAAGCAGCAGCAAGGGAGCCACCAACAAAAAGCATCGCCCCCCCCCACCAAGCTCGAGCGTGCAGCAAAGCATCAATAAAGACACAGACTTGCAGTACCCCAAAGATCACTCGTTCACCCGATAATTTGACATACCACAACAACAGAATGCAGAATACATTGTGGTCAGAGACAGAGCAAAAGCCTTCAGATAAGAGAGAATGCTTTCCAAGATGCATTGGTAAAAATTGGTGAGGGAGAATGTGGGGTTGGGGTGGGTCCACCTTCCGGTTGATCTGTATCCCACTATCCTTTCATAACCTACTTCACCGTCTACCGGTTCACCGAATTCTGTATCAGCTGCAAACTTACTAAACATACCATATATATTCTCATCCAACTCATCTATATACTGTGTACCACAAACAACAATGATCCCAGCACCGATCCCTGTGATTCACCGCTTGTTACATGGAAGATAGAACATAGAACATCACATCAGAGTACAGGCTGCTCAGATCATGAAAATCAATCTGACCTTTCCCTCCCACATAGCTCTCCATTTTTCCATCATCCATGTGTCTTAACGTTCTTACTGTTTCTTAATATTCCACACACCACCACTCTCTGTGTAAAAAAAACTTATCTCTGACATCTCACCCGTACTTTCTTTAAACATATGCCCCCTCATTTTACATTCTTCCAGTCAGTAAAACATCCCTCAAGAACTTGCTCCTGGCAATCCAACCCTACCGTGTGTGACTTCGCTGAAGTCAGCAGAAACAACTTGTCTTCAGCGATTCAGTTACTTCCTCAGTAAATTACTTACATTGGACTAGTCAGACAGGAGTTCCCCAGCACCAAACCATGCCGAATCCTTCCCATCAGCCCCCGCTTTTTCAAGTGTACGTAACTCCCATCCTTTAGAAATTTTCCCCAATAGTCCCTCTGGATGCAAAGCTCACTGGCCTCTGGTTTTCTCCTTTGAGGTTTCTTTTTAAGGTCTGAGTCACAACACTCTCACTCACAAAATCAGCTGCAGAATGTGTTAATTTCATTTAGTGCGGATGTCATAGAACATAGAACAATACCACACAGGAACAGACTCTTCCAAGGAGCATCTGATAGCCCAGAGTTTAGAAGAATGAGGGGGTATCTCCTTGAAACTATTGAAAAGCCTGGATAGAGTGGATGTGAAGAGGATGTTTCCAATAGTGGGAGAGCTAGGACCAGAAGGCACTGCCTCAGATTAGATGAACATCCCTTTAGAACAGGGATAATAGAAATTTCTTCATCAGGGGGTGGTGAATCTGTGGAATTCTTTGCCACAGACAACTATGGAGGCCAAGTCATTGGAGATAGGCTCTTGATTAGTAAGGATGTCAAATATTTCAGAGAGAAGGCAGGAGAATGGGTTGAGAGGGATAATAAATCAGCCACAATGGAATGGCTGAAAGGCCTAATTCAGCTCCCATGTCTCATGGCTTATACTTTCAGCCAATGATATCTGTGCTGAACACAATGTCAGATTAAATTAAATCCCTTCTGTCCACGCATGATCCTTATTTCTCCATTCCCTTCATGATACTATCCAACACCTCTGCAGTATCTGCTTCCACGACCACCCCTGGCACCATATTTCCGGCTCCCACCCCACACATCTCCTTTAACCTATACCCACTCTCTTTCACGTTAGATGCATGTCCTCTTGCACACACACACACACACAGCAGAAGGAACTCGGAGGGCTGAGGTCATCAGGACTGGAAAGGAAGGGGGAAGAAGCCACATTAAGAAGGGGAAGGAGTACAAGCTGACAGGTAATAGGTGAAACTAGGTAGAGGGGAAGGTTGGTGGGTGGGGGAGGGGATAGGTGGAAGTCTGTAGCAATGGTGGGGCCCTGGGAGTGTTGTAGGACTAGAGGTACGTGGATCTCTCGAAGTGGTGATGTAGATAGACAGGGTGGTGAAGGTGGCGTTTGGCTCACTGGCCAACAGGGTGGCAAGGCTTGATTTATAAACTGGACAGGCTGGGACCGTTTTCCCTGGAGAAGATGGAGGCTAAGGGGTGACCTTACAAAATCATGAGGTGTGTACGTGAAGTGAATGGTAATAGTCCCTTTTCCCTAGAGACGGGGAATCTAAGAGGCTAAGGTGAGAGGGGAAAGATTTAAAGGGGACTTGAGAGGCAGCTTCTTTGCATAGAGAGTGGTGGGTTTATGGGGCGAGCTGCCTGAGCAGGTGGGACCAATTCCAACGTTTAAAAGGAATTTGGACACGCAGGTGGATAAGTATGATGTCAAGGGGTGTGGGCCAAACACAGGCAAATAGGCCTCTCTCAGGTAGGCATGGGGCAGGATGGGTGCCAGGGCCTGCTTTCATGCTGTGTAACCATGACTCTATGACTCATATCAGTCGGGGGAGCGTCCTCTTGCAGAAAGAGAGATTTAGTCATGTTGTGTAATTTCATGAGGGGGTCTTGAGAGATTACATAGGAAGAATCCACTTCACCTAAGTTGGGTCAAAAAACTTGGAGAGGGGGAAGTGAGGGCAGAGATTTTAAGCATCAGAATGAGAATTGCGTAAGTATTTTTGCAGGGAGACCAGAAAGAAGTTTATAAAACAAACAGAAGCACAGAAAGGGTAGACTGGATCAAAATGTCAGAAACCAGAGGACATGCATTTAAGGTGACAAGTGGCTAGCATAACACTTCACCACACCAGCAATCGTGGTTCAATTCCTGCAGTCTCTGAAAGTCTGTACGTTTTCACATTGACCGCATGGGTTTCCTCCGGATGCTCCGGTTTCCTCCCACAGCCCAAAGATGCACTGTTAGGGTTAGTCAGTTGTGGACACACTACGTTGGTGACAGAAGTACCTCGACACTTGCAGGCTGCCCCCAGCTCATCCTCAGACTGTGTCGCTCATTGACTCAGAGAACATATTTAAATGTATGTCTGTACAGCAAATAAAGCTAATCTTTAAGGTGCGTGGGGGAAAGTTCAAAGGAGACGTGCTGGGCAAGAGAGTGGTAGGAACCCACAGTGGACTGCCAGGGGTGATGCTGGACGCAAATACAATAGGGGGTGTTAGGCAGACACGTGAATCTGCAGCGAATGGAGGGAATGTGCTGGCAGAAGAGATTTAGTTTAATTTGGCATCATGTTGATGCAGACATTGTGGGGCTGAAGGGCTTGTTCCTGTGCTGTCCCAATCTGTGTTCCATGTGCAGTCTGACCCTACTTCAATACAGACTGCGAAGGAGAAATGGCCACAGAGGGGGATGGCTACTGTAAAGATGAATGCATAAACTTATTACAAAGTGATGAAATATCGCTACATAAACTTGATGCCGCTGATACTAAACTTGATTCTGATTCAGAAATTATTTATTATTGTCACATGAGGTACAGTGAAGAACTTTGTTTTGCACACCATCCACACAGCTCTTTCCATCACCTCAATACATAGGGGTGGTCCAAGGGCAAACAATGACGAATGAGGTGTTGGAGTTGCAGAGAAAGTGCAGTGCAGGCAGAAAATAAGGTACACGGGACATGACCAGGTGGACTGAGAGTTCAAGAATCTATGTTAGCACACAAGAGGTCTGGTCAAAAGCAGCAGGGTTAAAGTTGGTATCCCAGCCCCTATTCCCCTTTGCCACCCACCTTCCCCCTCACCTATCACCTGCCAGCTTGTACTCCTCCCCCACCGCCGCCTGCTTACTCTGGCTTCTGCCCCCCTTCCTTCTCAGTGCTGGTGATTGTTGTTCTGTGACAGCAAGGGCAATTCATCGACATAAACATTACTATAAATTTCAGAAATAAATAAACAGTGCAAAATAAAAGGATCCATGGGTTCATTGTCCATTCAGAAATCTGATGGCGGAGGGCAGGAATCTCCTCCTGAATCATGGAGTGTGGGTCTTCAGGCTCCTGTACCTCCTCCCTGATGGTAGGAGTGAGAAGAGGGCGTGTCCTGCACGTTGAGGATCCTTTGTGATGGATGCTGACTTCTTGAGGCACCACCTCAACATTCGCATTCATTTCTTGAAGACTAGAATATCAGAGCAAAGAGGTGATGCTGAGGCTTTGTAAGATGTCCTTGGTGGTGCCTGTGATGGAACTGGCTGAGTCTACAACCCTCTGCAGCCTGGAGCAATCCTGTGCATTGGAGCCTCCATACCTGGGTGTGATGCAGCCAGTCAGAATGCTCTGCACCACCCACACTACAGCTTCATGAAAGGGATACAGGAAGTTAAGAAATCTGAACATTACATTACACTGAGTACATGACATAGCATAATAATTTAACCATTTCCTCTGTCTGCACTCTAGGGTGGAACTTACTTTTCTAATTAAACTCTTCCTCTGTCTTTTTCTTGTCTAATGAAGGGCCCCACACTGACTGTTTTTTTGCTCACAAATACAGCCTGATCTGCTGAATTTTCCCAGCAGTTTCCATTTTCAGTGTTAATACTATTTTAGAACATAGAGCATTTCAGCACAGTTCAAGGCCATTGGCCACAATGTTGGGCCAACCCATTAACGAATCTAAGCCTTCCCTCTGACACAGATCTCCGTTTGTCTATCATCCACCTGCCTGTCTGAGAGTCTCGTAAACACACTGAACAGATCCACCTCTACCATCACCACTGGCAAGGCATTCCAGACACCCACCATTCTCCATGAGAAAAAACTACTTCTGGCATCCCCCGATAAATTATACCCTCTCGTATTAGCCACTCCCATTCTGGGACGAGGTCTCTGCTCCACCTACACCTCATCGCCTTGTCTCAAGTTAAGTTGCCTTAGCTTCTCTGACCCTACTCACAGACACAGAGCAAGGAGACAAGCCCTTTGGCCCTGCTGGTCCATGCTGACGAGGTTGTCTACCTGGGCAAGTCCCATCTGCCAGCACTTGCTGCTGTTTAACCTTTCCTAAATGTCTGAACGCATCTGTGGTTGTACCCTTCCCTGACAGCTGGTTCCACATTCCCACCACCCTCTGTGTGAAGATGTTGTCTCTCAGGTCTCTTACAAACCTTGCTCCTTTGGTTTTAGCCTCCTCTACCCTGGGGAAAAGATTGTGACAGAACTCATTATCTATACCCTCATGATTTTATGTAATTATGTTAAGCCACTCGTCATTCTCACCCCTTACCTTATACTTGTATACTGTGAGCCTGGGCTGTTCCTGAAGGTTCAGCTCTCAGTCCTCCGCAGCCCTTTGGTCTACAACACCCACCTCTGGGGAATTCCAGTGGGTGGTAGTGATGGGGGAATCTGGTGGAGGGGTGGTGGTGATGGGGGAATCTGGTGGGTGGTGGTGTGAGGTTTGGGGGTCGGTGTTGAGCAGGAACATGCCCTCTGCCTTTTTTCACCCCCCCCATCTTCCTCTTCTTCCAGGTTGGGGCGAACGTACTGTTTGCTGACGGGGAGCCGGTTGCCATGAGCAACATCACCTGCAACATCACCTACAGCCACTCCAGTATCCCTCTCACCACCGTCTACAGCCTGGTGATGGCCTTTGGCTTCCCAGCCAACCTGCTGACCCTGATCCTGAGCACACTGAAGATCCGACGGAAGAACATACTCTCCGTGTACCTCTTCACCCTCTCGCTCTCGGACCTGGCTTACCTCTGCACCATCCCAAACTGGATCACCTATGTCCAGAACTTGAACAAGTGGCACCAGAGCCAGTTGTCCTGCAAGATTACCGGCTACATATTCTTCAACAACCTCTACATCAGTATCCTCCTGCTCTGTTGCATTTCTGTCGACCGCTGCCTCGTGGTTCTCTACCCTATCGAGGCCCGGTGGCGCCGGCGCCGACGGACGGCCGTGTTAGTCTGTGTCATCGTCTGGTTGATGGTCATGGCCATCCACACCCCTGTCTTCGTTCTGTCCGGTGTGCAGAGTAACCAGAAGAAGAATGACTCCTGCTTCGAGACATTTCCTATGCCACCCCTGGTAGCGAAGTTCAATTATGCCCGCTTTTGCGTGGGGTTCTGTATTCCCCTCTGTATCTTGGTCTGGAGCAACGTCCTCATCTTCCGCCGCATCCAGTCCAGCCCCTGCCTCAACCTGGCTCAGAAAGCCAAGGTGAAGTACCTCGCCTTGGCCGTGATCCTGATCTTCTTCATCTGCTTCACCCCCTACCATATTATCCTCCTGAGCCGGGCCGTAGCGTACTCCATGTATCCAAACAACAGCTGCTGGTTTGAGCAGAAGATCTACACAGCATCCACGGTGTTCCTCTGCCTCTGCACGGTCAACAGTGCCATCAACCCCTTCCTCTACATGTTCTCCTCTGAGAGTGTGAGGCAGGAGCTGAGGCGGGACCTCCGCATCCTCGTCTGCCTTCCCGTCCCGCAGGAAAGTGGGACTGACAGCTACACCTTCAGGAACGGCCCAAGCTCTCGGGTCTCCATCTCTCGGAGGGAGGAGGTGACCAGCTTGAACTGAACAGCTTGGGGTCCTCAGGCACACGGAACATTGGTGGACTCCACCTGCGTCTCAGCTGGCCAGCTTTTTCCAGTGGACCAGAGTCTTGCCAGACGCCAGGGAAGATTTCCGCAGAGATTTCAATCACCAGGCATCCTGAGATCCAGCTGAGACATGGTAGATGCCAAGATCTGGCCTGAGAATGGAAGGGCAGCAGACATGGGCACACCTCCAGGAGACAGTTATCCTTGCTGGAAACTGGGTTCCCAAGCAGGAAAGTGGGGGCGGGTGGGGTGGGAATATGTCATCAGGAGAGATTGGGGCAGCATCCAACTGTACTGACCTTACCCTGGGAGTATGTGATGGGACAGTGTAGAGGGACTTTCAGTCTGTGTCTGACCCCAAGTGTGTGTGATGTGACAGTGTAGAGGGAGCTTAACTCTGTATATGACCCCAGGAGTGGGCGATGGGACAGTACCAGTAAAGGGACTTTGTGCCTGACAGTGGGAGTGTGTGATGGGATAGTGTAGAGGGAGCTTCATTCTGTATCTGACCTATGCTGTCCCTGCCTAAGATTGCTTAATCCTCTGTATAAGCTTTACCAGCTCTGATAATCATCAGCAATTGTGCAAACACAAATGTTGCTGGAATCCATTTGATCAAGTGAACTGACATACGGTAATTTGAGGAGAATATCAGAAGAGTGTTAGTGAACATTGTGATCATGTGTTATACTAGCGAGAACCAAAGCAGAGGGAAGATTGGGATCTGTTAGATTGGATCATCATCCAACACTGTGATTGCATCATCTCTCAGAGATTGTGATTGGATCACCTTTCATGGATTGTGATTGGATCATTCCTTGGCAATTTTGACTGGACTAATTCACCATTGAAAATGTGATTGCACAGTCTCACAGGGATTATGATTCAATGATCTCTCGAGGAATGTCATTGAAATATCTCCCATGGACTGTTACTGAATGATCTCTTAAATAATGTGGATGTTTCACATCCCAAGGAATACAATTGAATAATTTCTCAAGGAATGTGGTTGATTGATATCTCCAGGAACATGATTGGGCAATCTCTCACGGAATGTGATTGGACAATCTCTCAGGGTCTGTTTCAGGAATGTTCTCAGGGATTGTGATAGGATGACCTATCAGGAACTTCAATTGGATAATTTCTCAGGGAATCTGCTTGGAAATCTTTGAGGGGCTGTGATTGGATGACCTCAGGGATTTTAAGAGGAAAAACGTATGGATCCAGACAAAAGGTGGGAAGTAGTTGGCTCGGTTTCCAACTTCAGGATCCAAAAGCCTCTCACTACTCTGTTACTTCCACCCTCTTTGGTTTTGTATTATCAATGGTGCCGTGGGAAAGTAGTGATGTCATCAGTGGGGCTGGGCCCTTCCACCAATCAGGAGCCATTGACCTATTAAAGATGTAAATGAACTGGCTGCGTCCGAACTTCGAGCTTTAACTTCAGACAGCGTGATCTGTCATTGTGAGATTAACCCCTCAATGTTGTGACTCTGTCACTGTGAAACTTACCCCTGGATGTTGTGACCCTTCACTGTGAGACTGACCCTGTGATGGTGTGACCCCATCATTGCAAGATTGACTCTATTCCTTTCCACAGATGGTGCTCAGCAGATCAGGTAGCATCAATTGAAAAGAATAAAAAGGCAATGTTTTGGGCTGGGTGCCTTTGTGGTCTGATTTATGAAGACCTATGTGTTAAAAGTTCCCTTTACCACCCTAACTACTTTCAAGGAATTATGGATTTGTACCTTGGCTCTCTCAGCTGAAACGTTCTCTGATTTTTCCTTCCACAGGTGTGGTCCACCTGGCTAGGTTCCTCCAACATCTCTGCTGTTCTTTCATACAAAGACTCACACTGCAGTGATCACTCAGCTGTGCTGAGGGGGTTGTGGGGGGAGAGCCTGACTCAGCTGTGGGGTGGGGAGGGGAAATTTAGCTTTGATTCAGAGAACTGAAAGACATGGTTGGAATTTCCAGAGTCAGTTGAATGAATGTGTCAGTTCTGCCTGTGCGTGCCTGGGCAAACCACAGACCTAGTTTCATGACAGGTGAGCACTTACACTGAATCACACGCTACGTGGATGAACTAGACTGGAGCCTGATCACACGGGAGATTGAAAAGGGACCCAGGGAGCAGCTTCATGCAAATAGTGATGCAGTTTTGGAATGAGATGCCAGAAACAGTGGTCGGGGTGGGCACATTACCAACATTTAAAAGCCATCCAGATAGGCACATGGATAGGAGAGCTTTAGAGGCGTCTGGGCCAAATGTGGGTGGATGGGATCAGCTTGCTGGCTGACACAGTCAGCAGGAACGTGTTGGGCCAAAGGGCCTGTTTCCATGCTCTATAACAATTAAGCTGGGGAGTTCTCTGCCCGTATAATGGAGCAGCAAATGTCTGGGGTGATTTAGAATGTAGAACATAGAATGGTACAGCAAAGTACTGGCCCTTTGGCTGTTGTGCTGACCTTTTAACCTACTCCAGTTTCAATCTAACCCTTCCCTCCCACATAGCCCTCCATTTTTCTACTATCCAATTGTCTCTCTAAGAGTTTCTTTAAATGCCCCTAATGTATCTGGCTCTGCCACCACTCCTGGCAGGCTGTTCCACACACTCACCACTCTCTGTGTAACAAACTTCCCTCTGGCATTCACTTCATACTTTCAGTTGGAGTTTGGACTCCCGTCAGTCCCTGGTCACAGCAAACAAGCCTTTGCCCAACCTGCCTATGCCAACCAAGATACCCACTGGCCCAACTTGTCCAAGATGCCCGCCCAGGCCAGTCCCACACTCAATAAATCCAGAAACAGCTCCTTCCCCGTGGTACCAGGCTTCTGCATGAACCAGTGAACACTACCTCACGATACAACCCACACAAAATGCTGGAGGAACTCAGCAAGTCAGGCAGCATCTATGGAGGAGAATAAACAGTCAACATTTTGGGCTGAGACCTTTCATCAGCATCTTATTATTCCCATTTTTGTACAAATTATTTAGCTTGAGATTTATAGTATTTGCAACTGGGACACAACAAACTTCACATCATGTAAGATGATGATAATAAACCTGATTCTGGCCCATAACCTTCAAAACCTTTCCTATCTATGTAGGTATCCCAATGTCTTTTAAACAATGTCAATGTACCCACCTCATCCACTTCCTCTGGCAGCTCATTCCATACAGACACACTCTCTGCGTGAAGAGCTTTCCCTTACACCTCATTGTAGGCCCAGTGGCCTGAACTGCACTGTACTCTCCCATTTATTGGGAGCCAGGACTGAGCATGAGAGACAAAGGAGTTTAAAACAGATCAGTCTCAGGGCTTGCTGGTGATTTTCAACTCATCAGGACCCCAAAGGGGGCACATTTGTACATTGTTAGTTGATAATAGATTGGCTAATCAGCTAATTGTCAGGTGGGTTAGCCATCCTGGACACAAGAGATTCAGCAGGTGCTGGAAATTCAGAGCAACACATGCAGAATGCTGGAGGAGCTCAACAAACAGGCAGCGTACATGGAGAGGAATAAACAGTTGACGTTTTGGACTGAGACCCTTTATCATGATTGAAAGGGATGGGGGAAATGGCCAGAATAGGAAGCTGAGGGGAGAGGAAGGAATACAAGCTGGCAGGTCACATTTAAAACTAATTTTAAGTCAAACCACTTGAAAAGTGAACATTTATCCATGATTACCACTTCCATAGTAGTATTTAGGTATGCTGCGGATGAGGGGGTTGAAGTGGGAAGCCAGGAGGTGATAGATGGATGAGGTAAAGGGCTGAAGAAGGAGGAATGTGATAAGAGAGGGGGCACCGGAGAGAGGTTTGGGCAAGTGAGAAGGGAAGGGGTAAGAGTGATTATTGCAACAGTGAGCTTGTGCTAGAGTGGAGAGCTGAGGGTTTGGTGTGGAGAGGTGGAGTTAATAGCCCGGGTATGGGAGTGAGAATCACTTTTTAAGAAAAGACACAGTCAAGGTTCTATTTTTGTTGTCTGTAAATCATTAGTCCTTGAGATTCAGATTTATTTAACACATGTACATGTTAACATTTGGTAAATGCGTTAACAACCTAAGGATGGGCTAGAGGAAACTCAAGTGTTGGCTCACATTCTGGCGCAAACAGCCTGCCCTATGAGCTTAAGAGACAAAACAACTAGTTCTGAGCCATGACCTGGACCGACACTGCAACTCGGTGCTATCTTGACCAGAAACTGAATTGAATCAGTGAAGGTTGGGTGTTAGTCAGTGCAGCGAAATGCTCTTCCTGCAATACGTGGGAAGTCAGGGCACCTCACAATCTCCCTGATGACTGCATAGAACAGTGCAGCACAGTTCTGACCCTCTGCCCTATGTTGTATTAAGTGTCTAGTCTAACCTAAGAACAATCTAACCTCTCCTCCCCCCCCCCCCCCACAGCCCTCTATTTTTCCATCACCCAGTGCCTATCTAATTTGTCCCTTAATGTATCTGCCTCTGCCACCATCCTAGCAGCACATTCCATGCACACACTTCCCGCGATGCTGCTGGTACCAAACTGTATCGATCGCTGTCATTGGTATGTGGAGAGGGGGAGCCTGCTGCATCAGCAACAGCTTGCTCTCCATATTGTACTGTGTTGGCTTGTCTACTGAGATAGGATACAAGCATCCATGGTTAACCTCAAGCAATGGAGTCATCAGGTCCAACCAGAGTTGATCTAACCTGATCTGTCAGGAGATAGAGCTGGGTGCACTGACTGTCTGTGGGAAGTTCAGCTCCTGACACACCAGAACAAGGAGCCAGAACTCGATGTGCTCAGGGTCACTTGGGAAGCTGGGGGCTACAGAGATGAGCCTTCAGATGCGGTCACACCTAAGGGTCAGGCTTCAGGTAGGTGGGTGATTCCGGGAATGAAGGGGTTTACCTATGAGGTGCGTTTGGCAGCTTTGGGCCTGTACTCACTGGAATTTAGAAGAATGTGGGGGGGGGGGGGGATCTCATTGAAGCCTACTGAATGTTGAAAGGACTAGATAGGGTGGAGGCGGAGAAGATGTTTCCTATGGTGGGGATAACCAGGACTAGAGGGCACAGCCTTAAAACTGAGGGACGATCCTTTAGAACAGAGGTAAGGAAGAATTTTTTTTTTAGCCAGAGAGTAGTAAGTTTGTGGAATTCTCTGCCACAGACTGCGTTGGAGGCCTAGTCAGTGGGTATATTTAAGGCAGAAGTTGATCATTCCCTGATTGGTCAGGGGGCATCAAGGGACATGGTGAGAAGGAAGGTGTATGGGGTTGAGTGCCAGGATGGAATAGCAGAGCAGACTCGATGGGGTGAATGGCCTAATTCTGTCTCTATGTCTTAAGGGTGCCCACTAGGAGAAGAGCAATCAATGTGGGATTCCACTCAGCAACTAGTCTGGCTCTGTAGATATTGCTGGGGGGGGGGGGAAGGTTTATTAGGGCACAGGTCAGTGGCACTGTCGCCCACTCTGAGCTTCAACAGGGAAAGGTAAAGTCTACTGGAACGATACTGACAGGTGACTCAGTAGCTGCGTAGGTGGACAGTTGATTCTGTGGAAAGAGATGCCAGATGCCTGGCTGCCAGGGTTGAGGATGCCACAGAATGGCTGCAGAACATTCTCAAGGGGGAAGGGGAGCAGCCAGAGGGCACGGTGCACGTTGGCACAGAAATGGAGAGTGAGTAGAGAGAGTTAGAACAGAGGGTGAAGAGCAGGATCTTGAAGCACTGATCTCTGGAAGACTCCCAGTGCCATGTGTTCATCACGGCAGAGATAGAAAGATAGACCGTATGACTGAGTGGCTGAGGAATGGTATAGGCAACACGATTTCAGGTTCTTGTATCATTGAAACCTCTTCTGAGGCTGGGCTGACCTAGGTTCATTAAACTATATAAAACTTTAATATCCATTTAACTCATTGTAATTTATTGTAATTATTGTGTATTGCGCTGAACTGCTGCTCCAAAACAACAAATTTTACAATATACGTCAGTAATAATAAACCTGATTCAGATCATACATGTACAGAAAGAGGCCCTTTGGCCCATCACGTCCACGCCGACCAGCATACGAATCTCCTCGCGTGCCTTGGCAATATAACAGAACAGAGGGACCTAAGAGAAAGTGTGCACAGTTCACTGACAGCGGCATCACAGGCAGACTGGCCCCCATTATCCAGACAATGAGTATAAGAGATGAGACATTATGATGCAGCTGAAATAGACCATAAGACTTAGGAGCAGAATAGGGCATTTAACCTATTGTGTCTGCTCTGCCATTCCACCGTGGCTGATTTATTATGCCCCTCAAACTGTTTCTCCCACTTTCTCCCCGTAACCATAGAACAATAGAACATTACAGCACAAAAACAGGCCTTTTGGCCCTCCTTGGCTGTGCCGAACCATTTTTCTGCCTAGTCCCACTGACCTGCACCTGGACCGTATCCCTGCATACCCCTCTCATCCATGTACCTGTCCAAGGTTTTCTTAAATGTTAAAAGTGAGCCTCCATTTACCACCTCATCTGGCAGCTCATTCCACACTCCCACCACTCACTGTGTGAAGAAGACCCCCCCCATGTTCCCTTTAAACTTTTCCCCCTTCACCCTTAACCCATGACCTCTGGTTTTTTTCTCCCCTAGTCTCAGTGGAAAAAGCCTGCTTGCATTCATTCTATTTATACCCATCATAATTTTATATACCTCTATCAAATTTCCCCTCATTCTTCCACACTCCAGGGAATGAAGTCCTAACCTATACAACCATATAACAATTACAGCATGGAAACAGGACATCTTGGCCCTTCTAGTCCATGCCAAATGCTTACTCTCATTTAATCCCACTGACCCGCACTCAGCCCATAACCCTCCATTCCTTTCCTGTCCATATACCTATCCAGTTTTGCTTTAAATGACAATACCGAACCTGCCTCTACCACTTCTACTGGAAGCTCATTCGACACAGCTACCACTCTCTTAGTAAAGAAATACCCCCTCATGTTACCCTTAAACTTTTGCCCCCTAAGGCTCAACTCATGTCCTCTTGTTTGAATCTCCCCTACTCTCAATGGACAAAGCCTATCTATGTCAACTCTATCTATCCCCCTCATTATTTTAAATACCTCTATCAAGTCCCCCCTCAACCTTCTATGCTCCAAAGAATAAAGACCTAACTTGTTCAATCCTTCCCTGTAACTTAGGTGCTGAAACCCAGGTAACATTCTAGTAAATCTTCTCTGTACTCTCTTTATTTTGTTGACATCTTTCCTTTGTGAAGGGCAGGTCGTGCCTAACAAGCCTGATAGAGTTCTTTGAGGAGGTGACCAGGCATATAGATGAGGGTAGTGCAGTGGATGTGATCTACATGGATTTTAGTAAGGCATTTGACAAGGTTCCACACGTTGGGCTTATTCATAAAGTCAGAAGGCATGGGATCCAGGGAAGTTTGGCCAGGTGGATTCAGAATTAACTTGCCTGCAGAAGGCAGAGGGTCGTGGTGGAGGGAGTACATTCAGATTGGAGAGTTGTGACTAGTGGTGTCCCACAAGGATCTGTTCTGGGACCTCTACTTTTCGTGATTTTTATTAACGACATGGATGTGGGGGTAGAAGGGTGGGTTGGCAAGTTTGCAGATGACACAAAAGTTGGTGGTGTTGTAGATAGTGTAGAGGATTGTAGAAGATTGCAGAGAGACATTAATAGGATGCAGAAGTGGGCTGAGAAGTGGCAGATGGAGTTCAACCTGGAGAAGGGTGAGGTGGTACACTTTGGAAGGACAAACTCCAAGGCAGAGTACAAAGTAAATGGCAGGATACTTGGTAGTGTGGAGGAGCAGAGGGATCTGGGGGTACATGTCCACAGATCCCTGAAAGTTGCCTCACAGGTAGATAGGATAGTTAAGAAAGCTTATGGGTGTTAGCTTTCATAAGTCGAGGGATAGAGTTTAAGAGATGCGATGTAATGATGCAGCTCTATAAAACTCTGGTTAGGCCACACTTGGAGTACTGTGTCCAGTTCTGGTCGCCTCACTATAGGAAGGATGTGGAAGCATTGGAAAGGGTACAGTGGAGATTTAGCAGGATGCTGCCTGGTTTAGAGAGTATGGATTATGATCAGAGATTAAGGGAGCTAGGGCTTTACTCTTTGGAGAGAAGGAGGATGAGAGGAGACATGATAGAGGTGTACAAGATATTAAGAGGAATAGACAGAGCAGACAGCCAGCGCCTCTTCCCCAGGGAACCACTGCTCAGTACAAGAGGACCTGGTTTTAAGTTAAGGGGAGGGAAGTTCAAGGGGGATATTAGAGGAAGGTTTTTCACTCAGAGAGTGGTTGGTGCATGGAATGCACTGCCTGAATCAGTGGTGGAGGCAGACTCACTAATGAAGTTTAAGAGACTACTAGACAGGTATATGGAGGAATTTAAGGTGGGGGGTTATATGGGAGGTAGGGTTTGAGGGTCCGCACAACATTATGGGCTGAAGGGCCTGTAATGTGCTGTACTATTCTATGTTCTATAATTCGGTGACCAGAACTGTACACAATACTGCAAATTTGGCCTTACCAATGCCTTGTACAATTTTAGCATTACATCCCAACTCCTATACTCAATGCTCTGATTTATAAAGGCCAGCATACCAAAAGCTTTCTTCACTACCCTATCCACATGAGATTCCACCTTCAGGGAACTATGCACCATTATTCCTAGATCACTCTGTTCTACTGCATTCTTCAATGCCCTACTATTTACCATGTATGTCCTGTTTGGATTATTTCTACCAAAATGTAGCACCTTACACTTATCAGCATTAAACTCCATCTGCCATCGTTCAGCCCACTCTTCTAACTGGCCTAAATCTCTCTGCAAGCTTTGAAAACCTACTTCATTATCCACTATGCCACCTACCTTAGTATCATCTGCATACTTACTAATCCAATTTACCACCCCAACATTTAGATCATTAATGTGTATGACAAACAACATTGGACCCAGTACAGATCCCTGAGGCACACCACTAGTCACTGGCCTCCAACCTGACAAACAGTTATCCACCACTACTCTCTGGCATCTCCCATCCAGCCACTGTTGAATCCATTTTACTACTTCAATATTAATACCTAACGATTGAACCTTCCTAACTAACCTTCCATGCGGAACCTTGTCAAAGGCCTTACTGAAGTCATATAGACAACATCCATTGCTTTAACCTCATCAACTTTCCTCGTAACCTCGTCAAAAAATTCAATTTGTCAAACATGACCTTCCACGCACAAATCCATGTTGACTGTTCCTAATCAGACCCCATCTATCCAGATAATTATATATACCATCTCTAAGAATACTTTCCATTAATTTACCCACCACTGACGTCAAACTGACAGGCCTATAATTGCTAGGTTTACTCTTAGAACCTATTCAACCTTTCTCTGTAACTCAGTTTCTCAAGTCCGGCAACATCCTTGTAAACCTTCTCTGCACTCTTTCAACCTTATTAATATCCTTCCTGTAATTCAGTGACCAAAACTGCACACAATACTCCAAATTCGGCCTCACCAATGCCTTATACAACCTCACCATAACATTCCAACTCTTATACTCAATACTTTGATTTATAAAGGCCAATGTCCCAAAAGCTCTCTTTACGACCCTATCTACCTTTATCATCACTTCTAGGGAATTTTGTATCTGTACTCCCAGATCCCTCTGTTCCACTGCACTCCTCACTGTCCTACCATTTACCTTGAATGTTCTTACTTGGTTTGTCCTTCCAAAGTGAAATACCTCACACTTGTCTGTATTAAACTCCATCTGCCATTTTCAGCCCATTTTTCCAGCTGTTCCAAATCCCTCTGCAAGTTTTGAAAATCTTCCTCACTGTCCACTACACCTCCAATCTTTGTATCACTAGCAAATTTGCTGATCCAATTTACCCCATTATCATCCAGATCATTGATATAGATGACAAATTACAATGGACCCAGCACTGATCCCTGTGGCATACCACTAGTCACAGGCCTCCACTCAGAGTAGCAATCCTCCATTATCACTCTCTGGCTTCTTCCATTGAGCCAATGTCTAATCCAATTTACTACCTCTCCATGTATATCTAGTGACTGAATCTTCCTAACTAACCTCCCATGCGGGAACTTGTCAAAGGCCTTACTTAATGAAGTCCACGTAGGCAAAATCCACTGCCTTCCCTTCATCCACTTTCCTGATAACCTCCTCGAAAAACTCTAAAAGATTTGTTAAACATGACCTGCCACGCACGAAGCCATGTTGACTCTCCCTAATAAGTCCCTGTCTAACCAAATACTTGTAGATCCTATCTCTTAGTACTCCTTCCAATAACTTACTTACTACCAACATCAAACTTACCAGCCTATAATTTCCCAGATTACTTTTAGAACCTTTTTTTAAACAACGGAACAACATGAACTATCCTCCAATCCTCTAGCACCTCACCTGTAGATAGCGACATTTTAAATATATCTGCCAGGGCCCCTGCAATTTCAACACTAGTCTCCTTCAAGGTCTGGGAGAATACCCTGTCAGGACCTGGGGATTTATCTACTCTGATTTGCCTCAGGATAGCAAGCACCAACTCCTCTTTAATCTGTATAGGTTCCATGACCTCACTACTTGTTTACCTTATTTCCATTGACTCCATGCCAGTTTCCTTAGTAAATACGGACACAAAAAAGAGATCTCCCTCATTTCTTTTGGTTCCATACATAGCCGACCACTCTGACCTACAAGAGGACCAATTTTATCTCTTACCCTTTTGCTCTTAATATACCTGTAGAAGCTCTTTGGATTATCCTTCACCTTGACTGCCAAAGCAACCTCAATGTCTTCTTTTAGCCCTCCTGATTTCTTTCTTATTTTTTGCACTTTTTATACTCCTCAAGCACCTTATTTGCTCCCTGTTGCCTATACCTGTCACACATCTCTCTTTCCTTCTTCATCAGAGTTCCAATATCACTCAGAAAGTGTGAGGAGGTCCTGAAGAGTGAGTATAGAGAGCTTGGTAGGAAGTTAAAAAGCAGGACCTCGAGGGTGGTAATCTCAGGATTGCTACCTGTGCCACGTGCCAGTGCGGGTAAGAATAGGATGCTCTGGCAGATGAACATGTGGCTGAGGAAATGGTGTAGGGGGCAGGGTTTCAGATTTCAGGATCATTGGGACCTCTTCTGGGGCAGCTGGGACCTGTGCAAGAGAGATGGACCTCCTCACACTTTCTTCCTACATCATTGGTACCGATGTGTACCATGACATCTGGCTGCTCACCTTCCCACTTCAGAATGCTGTGCACACGATCAGAGACACCCCTGACGCTGGCACCTGGGAGGCAACAAACCATTTGGGAGTCTCTGTCACGACCACAGAACTTCCTGTCTGTACCTCTGACTATGGAGTCCCCTATCACTACTACTCTCCTCTTCTTTCCCCCTCCCTTCTGCACTGCAGAACCAGACTCAGTGCCAGAGATCAGGCTTCCACAGCTTGTCCCGGGTAAGTCACCCCCGAACAATATCCAAATCGGTATACTTGTTGTTGAGGGGAGTGGCCGCTGGGAAGCCCTGCTCTGCCTGCCCTTTCCCCTTCATTCACCTGATGGTAACTCAATTACCTGTGCCCTGCTCCTTTGGCATAACTACCTCCCTGAAACCACTATTTATAATCTCCTCATTCTCCCGAATGATCCAGAGGTCATAAAGCTCCTGCTCCAGTTCCCTAACGCGGTTTGTTAGGATGCACTTCTTGCAGGTGTCGTTGTCAAGGACACTGGAGGCCTCCCTGACCTACCACATCCTGCAAGAGGAGCGTTCCAACATCCTGCCTCGCATTCTCTCCACTCTAAACGAACAGAACAAAACTTACCGGAACCTACCCTCGCCTCTGCCTGTTCACACCGAAGCCTGTTGAGCCAAAGCCGTCCCACTCTGCTGCCCGCTGGATATGGTGGTCGCCCTGTTAAACCTTTGGTGCTCTACGTCACGCGCCTACGCAGACTTGCCTCTTTTCCCCGAGCAGTAAAATAAATGCCTTTTCTCCGAGATTCATTTACTCCTTCACTTTTAGCCTCTTGCTTCCATTTAGCCTTTCACACCCTTACATATTAACCAGAGTTTTAAATATATCCAGTGACGGTCTCCACAGCCGTCTGTGGCAATGAATTCCACAGATTCACCACCCCCGGCTAAAGAAATTCCTCCCCCCTCTGTTCTAAAGTGATGTCCCTCCATTCTGAGGCTGTGCCCTCTGGTCCTAGACACCCCCACTGTGGGAAACATCCCCTCCACATCCACTCTATCTCAGTCTTTCAATATTTGGCAGATTTCAATGAGGCCCCCCCCCCCCACTCCATTCTTCTAAATTCCAGCAAGTACAGGCCCAGAGCCATTAAACACTCCTCATATGTTAACCCTTTCATTCCAAAATAATTCTTGTGAAGCTCCTTTGGACTCTCTCCAATGCCAGCACATCCTTTCTTAGATAAGGGGTCCAAAATTACTCATGATGCTCCAAGTGTAATCTGACCAGTGCTTTACAAAGCCTCAGTGTTGCATCCTTGCTTTTATATTCTCATCCTCTTGATTGAATACTAACATTGCATTTGCCTTCCTCACCACAGACTCAACCTACAAGTTAACCTCTAGGGAATCCTGTATGAAGACTCACAAGTCTCTTTGCATCTCTGATTTATGAATTTTCTCCCCAGTTAGAAAATAGTCTATGCCTTTATTCCCTCTTTCAGAGTGCATGACCACACACTTTCCTGCACTGTCATTGAAGCCACGTGGGAGCACTGTGCACAGTTTTACCAAGCTGTTGTAGAAAGGATGAGTTTAAACTGGAAAGAGTGCAGAAACTTAAGAGAGCAGAGGGGCAGCTTTTCCACGCAGAGGGTGGTGAGTGTATGGAATGAGCTGCCAGAGGAAGTAGCTGGGGTAGGTACAATAACATCATTTAAGAAGCAATTGGAAGGATATGGGTTGAATGCATGAAGCTGGCTGCAGTTGGGTGGGTACCGTGGTTGGCACAGACTGGTTGGGCTGAAGGGGTCTGTATCTGTGCTGTATTCCTCTGTGACTTTTACTCTGAAACTGGAGGATAATGGTTCTATTCCCGAGTTGTCAGCATCAGCCATGTTATTCCACTTTTGACTTTATAGAGGTGATACAATCATGAGGGTGTATATGGGTGAATGTGCACAACCTTTTCCTCAGGGTTAGGCAGAAGAACTGGAGGGTAGAAGTTTAAGTTGAGAGGGGAGAGATTCAATAGAAATCCCGAGAGGCAACTTTTTCACCCAGAAGATGGTTCGTGTATGGATTGAGCTGCCGGAGGTGGGTATGAAAACAACAATAGACTCTTGGATAGGTACGTGGATGAGAGGTTTAGAGTGGTCTGGGCAAATGGAACAAGCTGAGATGGACACAGATAAGTTGAGCTGGAAATTCTGTTGCGCTGTAGTAGGATTCAGATGATCATATACATCACAACGTCCAGTTGGTGCCAATAACCTATAAGGGTTTGCTGGGGAAGTCAACAAACGTCACTACACATTCTGGTGACAACATAACATGCTCACTATGTTCAGAACAACAAGTCGCTTTTGCATACATCCACCCACCCACAAAAGACAGGCCTCCACCCCCAGGGCTGGCTGGTTGCCTCTGGGTTTCCAAGTCCTTGGCCCCAGACTCTCAGATTTGCAGATGTCACACCTCCAGACCTGCAAACATCAGGCTCCTACCTCCAGACTCGCTGAGTTCTGGACTTGACCTTTGGCTTTGCCCACTGGACTTTGCCAGTCACTGGGTATCAATCCAAGGACACTCTGATCATCGGTTTGATCTTTGGGCCCCAAACCCAGGAATGGCCTATACAGGTTTGATCTTCAGGATTTGATCTCTGACCCCAGGGACCTGACACCCATACTAGGAACAGGAGCAGGTAACTTGGCTGCTTGCTGTTCAGGAAGATCAAACCGGATGATCTTGCCCTCACAGCACTAACTTCTCATCATCTTGTTTACCAAGAACTCAAGAGAATGCTTCTAATCAGCTCCTTTTCGAGGAAGAGCTTCCCCAGAGTCACTTAAAGCCACTGAGACAGAACACAATCACCTCATCTGTTAAATAAGCTCTCCATCACCTTCTCAAGGCCAACTAGGAATACTGGCTCAGCCAGTGAAGTTCACATCCATTGAATATAAAGAATATTCCAAGTTTGCAGATGACATGCATCTGGTGGGAGCCCAAGAGCAGAATAAGGCTATTTGGTCCACTGCATCTACTCCACCATTCAATCATGGCTGATTTTTTAAACTTCATTCTCCTACCTTATTGAACCATAGAACATTACAGCACAGAAACAGGCCTTTTGGCCCTCCTTGGCTGTGCCGAACCATTTTTCTGCCTAGTCCCACTGACCTGCACCTGGGCCATATCCCTCCAAACCCCTCTCATCCATTTACCTGTCCAAGTTTTTCTTAAATGTCAAAAATGAGCCAGCGTTCACCACTTCATCTGGCAGCTCATTCCACACTCCCACCACTCTCTGCGTGAAGAAACTCCCCCCTAAAGTTCCTTTTAAACTTTTCCCCCTTCACCCTTAACCAATGACCTCTGTTTTTTTTCTCCCCTAGCCTCAGTGGAAAAAGCCTGCTTGCATTCACTCTATCTATACCCATCATAATTTTATACACCTCTATCAAATCACCCCTCATTCTCCTATGCTCCAGGGAATAAAGTCCTAACCTATTCAACCTTTCTCTGTAACTCAGTTTCTCAAGTCTCGGCAACATCCTTGTAAATCTTCTCTGCACTCTTTCAACCTTATTAATATCCTTCCTGTAATTAGGTGACCAAAACTGCACACAATACTCCATATTCGGTCTCACCAATGTCTTATACAACCTCACCATTACATTCCAACTCTTAAACTCAATACCTTGATTTACAAAGGCCAATGTACCAAAAGCTCTCTTTACAACCTTATCTACTTGTGATGCCACTTTTAGGGAATTGTGTATCTGTACTCCCAGATCCCTCTGTTTTACTGCACTCCTCAGTGTCCTACCATTTACCTTGTATGTTCTACTTATCTCTGGAATGTTTAATCCCCTTACCAATCAAGATCATATCAATCCCTGCCTTCAATACAAGGGCCCCTGTGGCAACAAGTTCTGCACATTTACCGCAATCTGGATGAAGAAACTTCCCCTCAACTCTGTTCTAAAGGGACATCCGTTTATTCTGGGGTTTCAGATGCCCCCACTATTAGAAACATCCTCTCCACGTGACCTCTGCCATACAAGTTGATAGAGTGGCAAAGAAAGCGTGTATGGTGTGTTGCCCTTCATTAGTCGGGCGAGTGAGTTCAGGGGTTGTGAGGTCATGTAGTAGCTCTATAAAATTCTGGTTAGACCACACTGAAGTACTGTGTTCATTTCTGATTGCCTCATTACAGGAAGGATGTGTGTTATGTTTTGTAACTTCAAAACTATAAACTAATTCAAAGAAAAACACAGGAGTCTGAAAATACGGGTGTAACTTGGTCTTTACTTTAACCAAGGTGTGCACGTATCATGTGGTAGCAAGATGATATATGCAATTAATGTATTTTTGCATATAGCATGTAACTAATTATTTAAACAAGCAAGAGTGCTTAATCAAACAATATATATGTATATGATTATTTGAATATTATTGAAATATATTATACACAACAATGTGGAAGTTTTTGAGAGGGTGCAGAGGAGATTTACCAGGATGCTGCCTGGATTGGAGAGCATGTCTCATGAGGATAGGCTGAGTGAGCTTGGGGTTTTCCTCTTTGGAGCAAAGACGGGTGAGAGGTGATTTGACAGAAATGTACAAGATAAAAAGAGGCATAGAGCGAATGGATAGCCAACACCTTTTTCCCAGGGCAGCAACACCAGAGAATATCTGTTTAAAATGAGTAAAGAATGTTTAAGGGAATCAGAATCAGGTTTAATATCACAAACACGTCGTGAAATTTGTTGTTTTGTTGCAGCACTAAAGTGCAAGGCATTAAAATGCCTAAAAATTACAATAATTGCTGTAAATGAAATGAATAGTGTAAAAAGAGAGCAAAAGTAATGAGTGGTGTTCATGGTCGGTTCATTGTCTGTTCAGAAATCTGATAGCAGGGGGAGCAGAAACTGTTCCTAAAACACTGGGTGTGTATCTTTAGGCTCCCAATTGGTAGTAATGAGAAGAGGGCATTTCCTGAATGGTGGTGAGCGGATCCTTAATGATGGATGCTGTCGTTTTGGGGCATCACCTTTTGCAGATGTCCTTAACGCTGGGGAGGCTGTTGCCAGTGATGGAGCTGGTTGAGTTTGCAACCCTCTGCAGCTTTATGTGGAGTGGTCCCTCCTTACCCAGCTGAGACACAACCAGTTAGAACTCTTCCCATGGTACAGCTGTAGAGATTTATGAGAGTCGTTGGTGACATACCGATTTTGCTCTGACTCCTAATGAAATATAGCTGCTCACGTCTTCTTCTTAATTGCACCAATATGTTGGTCTCAGGATAAATCTTCAGAGATGCTGAAGCTTAGGAACTTGAAACTGCACACTCTTTTGACTTGGAGATGTCAGAGGTTATTATATTTTACACAGAGGGTTGGATGCCTGGATTGCACTATTGGGGGTAGGTGGTAGAGGCAGATGCGTTAGGGATTTACACAGGCACATGGCTATAAAAAAAAAATGGAGGGTGATGGGCTGTATAGAAGGGGAGGGTTAGGTTGATGGTGGAAAAGATTTATATATGTCAGCTCAACATTGTGAGCTGAAAGGCTAGTTCTATGTTCTATCCAGTCATTTCAGTTACTGGTATGTTCCAATGAGACAACCGTCTGCCTCCTGACATCCTTCTGAACTCCATCGACAAGCATCAACGTCACAGGTTAAACCTTTCATTCCTGGGATCTCTCTTGTAAACTTCATCTGGACCGTCTCCAGGGCAAGCACATCCTTTCTTAGATATAGTGCCTCAAATTGCTCCCAGTCTGGGAAGGAGTGAGGAGTGGGAAATGGTACTAAGATAAGGTCTTTGAACGGTACAGCACAGAAACAGACCCTTCAGCTCAGTGTGTGCTGCCACACCAACCAGTAATCAAATGACCAGCTACGCTCTGCAAACACATTTCCATATGGCTTCTTAACCACCCGGTGTGGTTCAAGCTGACAGGATGGCGACTGTAACTCAGATAACCTCACATTACAGCAGAGGTGTGCAGAGGGGCACCTCTGAATGCAGAACACACTGAGCCTTGAGATGGATGAGTTACAACAGCAGAAGACTACGGACTGGAGGTTCCTGATCAAGTGGCCACTGAGTGCACACAAAAACAGTGACAAACACAAACAAACTTAAATTAAAGTGTTCCCATCTCTACCCAGAATAGGGTTTATTCCCCAAGGTCCCCTCTGGAACACCTCATTGGTACCCCTGGATATTGCATGTTCCCTTTCCACTGTTACTCAGGCACAGACATACCCCCACAACATCACCAGGCAGTCCACTTGAGTGGAACAACAAATTTCACAATACATGTCACTGATAACAAACCTGAATCTGATTCATTTGGAGTGTGGGAGGAAACCAGAGCACCCAGAGGAAATAGCAGTCATGGGGAGAGGGTGTAAACTTCTTACAGACAGCAATGGGAATCGAGCACGGATCGCCGGCACTGTAAAGTGTTGTGCTAATTGCTGGGGGGGGGGGGGCACCACAGCTCTGCTACTTGACAGAGCAGGTGGAGATGACTCTTAAACACTATCACTCAAGAGAGGTGGGCACATTTTTGGCCTCATGGTCAATACAGACATGATAGGCTGAGGATATTTTCCTTTGCCAAACTGTTCTGTGTTCAAAGTGACCTCTGTAAGCTTTAGAGACTGTTGTGCATGAAAATCCCCAGCAGTTTCTAAGATACGCAAACCACCCTGTCTGGCACCAACAATCATTCCACAGTCAAAGATCACATTTTGTTCCCCCCCCCCCACCTCCCATTCTGATGTCTGGTCTGACCAACAACAGAACCTTTTGACCATGTCTGCACACTTTTATGAATTGAGTTGTTGCCACATGATTGGCTGAATAGATATTTCCATTAACTAGCAGGAGTACAGGTGTACCTAATAAAGTGGCCACTGAGCATATTTTGTAGAATTGTAGAATGTAATTTGAATTAAAGGTATCTTTGTTAAAAAGAAGCGAGCCCTTCTGGAGTCCCAGTGTACCTCTTGCACAAGTTGGCAGCTTTCCTCTATGAATATCTCGATGTGCTGGGATAGTAAGTGTTGGGCAGACCACGGGCCGTCTCTCTGTGAGATGAACATCCATCAGCACTTGACGTTCGTCTATGGGTGTGTGTGTGTGTCCCTGAGGACAGCCCGCATCTCAGAGTTGCTCCTCTGTTACGCCCCTGCTGGGAATGAAACACGACAAAGATCCTTACAACTTTCTCCACACCCTCTCTGTGCAACCTACTACTAATCCTACATCGACTCAGGCCTGGGGGGGCCAGCGTTGGGCATGATGATGACTCTCCACTCCTCCCTCTCCCTCATCAGTGTGTTCAGTTCATCTACATTAGTCATGCTGCTATCTTCTAGGAGCGTATTGACCATAGTCCTGGGAGGGCACCCAGGGTTCATCCTCCCATGCTTGGGCTCCCATGTGACGACTAGGCTGTCAGGGAGCTCAGGGTGGCGTAGACGTGCCCTGCTAGTTGCAGTCTTCTCGCCTCGATTTTAGTGGTGAGCATCGGTAGGTCGTCATAAAGCTCGACGTTCATCACGCGCTGTTGCCAACTCACGTCAAGAGCCATCCGGAGCATTCGTGTATAGCAACCATCTAGTGACTTTCACATGGTCTTGGTGAGTGTCCACGTCTCGCATCCGTACGTGAGAATGGACTCTATGAATGCTATGATGATCCTCTTTCTGAGCCCTCTGGTCAGGTTCAACCAACAGATTTCCTTCACATCGTTCATAGCCCTCCATGCCAGCGCCTTTTGTATCTTTATGTCCTTCTCCGAACTCATCACTCGACCCGAGGTACTTGAAATTTAAGACTTTCTTAATGGTATCATTCTTTACGGTCTTGAGAGTACCTTCATCGCAGTTGAACACCATGCAATCTGTCTTTTTAGCGTTTAGGTGAAGTCCAACTTTATTGCACGCTATTTCCACTTTTGTCAGTAGCTGCTGTGCTTCCTCCATCTGGTCAGAGAACAGGACTATGACATCTGCAAAATCGAGATCCGTGAGCATAACTGGTCTGACCCTTTTGGTTCATCCTGGTTTTTATGGTAAAACCAAGCTTGTCATGATCTTTGGTGGCTTGACGTAGAGCATAATCAAGGACGATTATAAAGATGTTGGGTGCCAGAGTGTCTCCTTGCAGCACACCAGCTAGGAACTCGAACACTGCTATTTCTCCGTCTGGTGATACAACTTTTACCATGGTCTCAGTATAGCTGGACTCTATTGCTCTCAGTAGATGGTCTGGCACTCCGTAAGCTTTCAAGATCTTCAGCAAGGTCATTCACCTTGGTGAATGGAGTCAAAAGCTTTGCGAAAATCGATGAAAGTAAGCACAGCTGGTAGGTTGTTCTTCTTGACTTCCTCGATGATTCTATGGAGAACAAGTATTTGCAATACTGTGGTGCTCTTCTGCCGAAAACCATTCTGATTGAATCTTAGCTCAGGGTCAATGGCGGTGCGAATCCTCTTCAAGACCATCTGATTGTATAGCTTTGCTAAGGTGCAGGTCAAGCTGATACCATGGTAGTTGTCTGTCTTTGTGAGTGATTCAGACGTGGAGACAGGGATAATGTTTGAGAGTGTCCACTGTTCTGGTCTGTTGCCTTTCATCAGTGCCGTATTACAAATGTTCAACAAGATGACATCCAGGTCGCAGTTCTTCAGGACATAGACAATAGGTGCAGAAGTAGACCATTCGGCCCTTTGAGCCTGCACCGCCATTCTGAGATCATGGCTGATCATCTACTATCAATACCCGGTTCCTGCCTTGTCCCCATATCCCTTGACTCTCCTATCCACAAGATACCTATCTAGCTCCTTCTTGAAAGCATCCAGAGAATTGGCCTCCACTGCCTTCTAAGGCAGTGCATTCCACACCCCCACAACTCTCTGGGAGAAGAAGTTTTTCCTTAACTCTGTCTTAAATGACCTACCCCTTATTCTTAAACCATGCCCTCTGGTACTGTACTCTCCCAACATCTGGAACATATTTCCTGCCTCTATCTTGTCCAATCCCTTAATAATCTTATATGTTGCAATCAGATCCCCTCTTAATCTCCTTAATTCCAGTGTGTACAAGCCCAGTCTTTCTAACCTCTCTGTGTAAGACAGTCCAGACATCCCAGGAATTAACCTTGTGAATCTACGCTGCACTTCCTCTACAGCCAGGATGTCCTTCCTTAACCCTGGAGACCAAAACTGTACACAATACTCCAGGTGTCATCTCACCAGGACCCTGTACAAATGCAAAAGGATTTCCTTGCTCTTGTACTCAATTCCCTTTGTAATAAAGGCCAAAATTCCATTAGCCTTCTTCACTGCCTGCTGCACTTGCTCATTCACCTTCAGTGACTGATGAACAAGGACTCCTAGATCTCTTTGTATTTCTCCCTTACCTAACTCTACACCGTTCAGATAATAATCTGCCTTCCTGTTCTTACTCCCAAAGTGGATAACCTCACACTTATTCACATTAAATGTCATCTGCCAAGTATCTGCCCACTCACCCAGCCTATCCAAGTCACCCTGAATTCTCCTAACATCCTCATTACATGTCACACTGCCACCCGGCTTAGTATCATCAGCAAACTTGCTGATGTTATTCTCAATGCCTTCATTTAAATCGTTGATGTAGATCGTAAACAGCTGTGGTCCCAATACCGAGCCCTGTGGCACCCCACTAGTCACCACCTGCCATTCCGAGAAACACCCATTCACCATTACCCTTTGCTTTCTATCTGCCAACCAGTTTTCTATCCATGTCAATATCTTACCCCCCAATGCCATGAGCTCTGATTTTACCCACCAATCTCCTATGTGGGACCTTATCAAATGTCTTCTGAAAATTGAGGTACACTACATTAACTGGATCTCCCTTGTCTAACTTCCTGGTTACATCCTCAAAAAACTCCAATAGATTAGTCAAGCATGATTTGCCCTTGGTAAATCCATGCTGGCTCGGCCCAATCCTATCACTGCTATCTAGATATGCCACTATTTCATCTTTAATAATGGACCCTAGCATCTTCCCCACTACTGATGTTAGGCTGACAGGATGATAGTTCTCTGTTTTCTCCCTCCCTCCTTTCTTAAAAAGTGGGATAACATTTAGCTATTCTCCAATCCTCAGGAACTGATCCTGAATCTAAAGAACATTGGAAAATGATTACCAATGCATCCGCAATTTCCAGAGCCACCTCCTTTAGTACCCTAGGATGCAGACCATCTGGACCTGGGGATTTGTCAGCCTTCAGTCCCATCAGTCTACTCATCACCGTTTCCTTCCTAATGTCAATCTGTTTCATTTCCTCTGTTACCCTATGTCCTTGGCCCATCCATACATCTGGGAGATTGCTTGTGTCTTCCCTGGTGAAGACAGATCTAAAGTACTTATTAAATTCTTCTGCCATTTCTCTGTTTCCCATAACAATTTCACCCAATTCATTCTTCAAGGGCCCAACATGGTTCTTAACTATCTTCTTTCTCTTCACATACTTAAAAAAGCTTTTGCTATCCTCCTTTATATTCCTGGCTAGCTTGCGTTCGTACCTCATTTTTTCTCCCCGTATTGCCTTTTTAGTTAAGTTCTGCTGTTCCTTAAAAATTTCCCAATCATCTGTCCTCCCACTCACCTTAGCTCTGTCATACTTTTTTTTAATGCTATGCAATCGCTGACTTCCTTTGTCAACCGTGTCCCCTATCCCCCCTTTGAATCCTTCCATCTCTGGGGGATGAACTGATTTTGCACCTTCAGCATTATTCCCAAGAATACCTGCCATTGCTATTCCACTGTCTTTTCTGCTAGGATATCTGTCCATTTAACTTTGGCCAGCTCCTCCCTCATGGCTCCATAGTCTCCTTTGTTTAACTGCAACACTGACACCTCCGATCTGCCCTTATCCTTCTCAAATTGCATATAAAAACTTATCATATTATGGTCACTACCTCCTAATGGCTCCTTTACTTCAAGATCGCTTATCAAATCCTGTTCATTACACAACACTAAATCCAGAATAGCCTTGTCCCTGGTCGGCTCTCGTACAAGCTGTTCCAAGAATGTATTCGTAGGCACTTTACAAACTCCCTAACCTGGGGTCCAGCACCAACCTGATTCTCCCAGTTCACCTGCATGTTGAAATCCCCCATAACTACTTCGACATTACCTTTGCCACATGCCAATGTTAACTCCCTATTCAACTTGCACCCAATATCCATGTTACTGTTTGGGGGCCTGTAGACAACACCCATTAGGGTCCTTTTGCCCTTACTTTTCCTCAGTTCTATCCACACAGACTCTACTTCTCCTGATCCTACGTCCCCCCTTGCAAAGGACTGAATTTCATTCCTCACCAACAGGGCCACCCCACCCCCTCTGCCCACATTTCTGTCCCTACGATAGCACGTATACCCTTGTACATTCATTTCCCTGATCTGATCTCCCTGCAGCCATGTCTCCGTTATCCCAACAACATCATAGTTACCCATTCACACCTGAGCTTCAAGCTCATCCACCTTATTTCTGACACTTCATGAATTCAGATATAGAATTCTTAGCCCATTTCTCCTCTCTGTTTAAATCGCTGCCTATTGTGCTTAACCCAGCTCCCCAAACTCCTATCGGGCTATACCCCCCTTGAATTTTGTTGTCCTTCCTAAATTTACTTATTCTTTCTGCACATTTAACTCCATGTTCCATTAGACCATCCCTCTGTACATGTGTCCTCCTTATCACTTGTTCCGCCTCACCTTTCTCTACTACACACTTAATATTCCAGAACTGTGTAGTCCCCACCTGTCCTTTATTCTTCATCTTGCTATCCTCTCTCGCATTCTGGATACCCCCTGCAAATTTAGTTTAAACCCCCCTCCCCCCCCCAAGCAGCACTAGCAAACTTTCCTGCAAGAATGTTAGTACCACTCCAGTTCAGGTGTAAACCATCCTGTTGGAACATTTCCCATCTTCCCTGGAACAAAGCCCAATTATCTAAAAACCTGAAGCCCTCCCTCCTGCACCATCCTCTCAGCCACGTATTAATCCTTCTGTTCCTTGCCTCACTCGCACGTGGCACAGGTAGCAATCCTGAGATTGTTACCCTGGAGGTCCTGCCCTTCAGCTTTGCACCTAAATCCCTGAACTCACTACGCAGGATCCCCTCACTCATCCTACCCACGTCGTTGGTCCCTTCATGGACCACAACATCTGGGTTCTTGCCCTCCCTCTCAAGAATAACCTGCACCCGATCTGAGATGTCCCAGACCCCGGCACCAGGGAGGCAACATACCATCCGAGACTCCCGATCTTCCCCACAAATATCAACTATCTGCCCCCCGACTATAGAATCCTCTATCACTACCGCTCTCTTCTCTTCCCTCCTCCCCTTCCCAGTCGAGGGTCCAACCTCAGTGCCAGAGACAGGACCACTGCAACTTGTTCCTGGTAGGTCATCCCCACCAACAGTATCCAAAATGGTATACTTATTGTTGATGGGAATGGCCACAGGGGTGCTCTGCTCTCTCTGTCTGCTCCCCCTGCCTCTCTTGACTGTCACCCATTTGCCTACCTCCTGTCTTTTCGGTGTGACTACCTCCCGATAACTCTTATCTATCTCTGTCTCTGCCTCCCGAATGATCCGTAGTTCATCCAGCTCCTGCTCCAATTCCCTAACTCAGTCTGATAGGAACTGCAGCTGGAAGCACCTTTTGCAGATGTGGTAATCAGGGACAACTGTGTTGACTCTGACCTCCCACCTACTGCATACGGAGCACACCACTGCCCTAACTGTCTCCCCCATTACCTGATCCCAGATTAGTCAGAATAAATGAAAAAAGTACCTACCGACCTTACCTTTTTCACCTCAGCAAGCACGTACTCAAGCTCACTGATTTCCTCTCACCAAAGTCCCCTTGCGCCGAAGCCCGCTGAGCCAAAGCCCAGCACTCCGCTGACCGCACCGACGCTGCCCGCTCCTAAAAGTGGGCCTCTTTTTAAACTCCGCACTCGCATCTGGTGGTATCCCATCTGATCCAGCGCTCCTGCCCTGTTTGAGTGCATATTTGGCCTTCTTCAGTTCCTCAATGATGAATGGGTCGTCATCGATGTTGACTTGCGTTAGTATCGTGGGTATGTCCTCTTCTTCCGTGGTCGTTGGAGGGTTTCCCAGCAGGTTCTTGAAGTGGGTAAACCATGTCTGGACACGGTCCTCTGCTGTTTGGCCACTTATTTGACCTGCTGGGGACTTCTTCTGTCTGCTGATCTCGTTGAATAGGCACCATGGTTCTCCATGCTGGTTGTCTTCATTAGCAGCCTCTACCCCTCTAATCCTCTCAGCTTGTTCCTCTTCAGCTTGTTCGTCGGTCGTAGGTGGCAAAGAGATTCTTCTTTGCTGTCTTGAACTTGTCTCTTCGCTCTTCTGTTTCGCTCCTTCCAAAGTTATCATGACAAGCATTGACCACGCTTCTTGCTGCAACGACGTCAGGATGTTTCGCGATCTGGCTCTTTTTGATTCGCTTCACAGTAGGCAGACTCTTTGTTGCATCTGTGTGTGCGTCTATGAGCCGTTGATAGCGGTCGGTGGCAGTCTCTTCCTCCTCCCACTCCTGTGGGCCAAAGCGATTTCTCACTTCCACAGTGTACTGGGCTTGAAGAATAGGTGGTGAGGAGAATGCCTTCCAGTCCATCTTCTCCTTGGGACCTGTGGCTTTGGGTTGCCACAGCTCAGTCTCACTTGCGCAACCCATAGCCCTCAAAAAAAATGAGCAACCGTCTCATCCCTTGTATTTACAAAAATACATCTGTTACAAATCCAAAATGCAACAGTACTATTACAAACAAAAAAAACAGACAAATCATGACGAACACGGACTAACACATTCCTGTTCTCATCGTGGGCCATTTAACTCCTGTGGTGCCCAATGATCTTGAAACACAACTGCGTTATGTGTGGACGCCATGTGTTCTTTATCCATACCTACCCGGGCATGGACATACCCCTTGACTATCATCAGGCAGTCAGTTCGGGTGGTAACTTCGTCTCCAGGACAGAAGTTCCAACCATGCAGGAAAGCTCTGACTGGAAGAAACCCCTCTCACTGCCAACCAAGCGAATTCTTGGTACCTGTTGGTGAGAGGTGGCATTTTTTTTTAAATGAAGAAAATAAACTTAATTCTTGATACAGAATGAAATGCAAGTCACAAACAGTGAGGGCCGATAACCTCCATCAGGATTTCATAGAAGTACATCAATAATTGCAGTCACCTGCATGATAACCCCTCAGTCCCCTCAGGTGCAGAACTGGCTGGTCTCAGTTTGAGAGACTGTGCAAAATTGATGAGTGTGGCAATTGATAAAAATCTTTACTGGTATTAGAAGCTTTTTTTTGCAATAAATGTTGAGTCTAGGAAAATATGCAAACATCCTGCCTAATTTACATAGAACCACAGAGTGAGGTTCCCTCTTCACTGTCCTACAAACTGATATTTTTGTATTTGCATTGTCTGTCTTCTTTGGCACATCGGTTGTTTGTCCATTCTTGTGTGTAGTTTTTCATTGATTCATAGAAACATAGAAAACCTACATCACAATACAGGCCCTTCGGCCCACAAAGCTGTGCTGAACATTTCATTACTTTAGAAATTACTGAGGGTTACCCATAGCCCTCTATTTTTCTAAGCTCCATGTACCTGTCCAGGAGTCTCTTAAAAGACCCTATCGTATTCGCCTCCACCAGCATCACCGGCAGCCCATTCCACACACTCACCACTCTCTGTGTAATAAACCTACCCCTGACATCTCCTCTGTACCTACTTCCAGGCACCTTAAAACTGTGCCCTCTCATGCTAGCCATTTCAGTCCAAGGGAAAAGCCTCTGACTATCCACATGATCAATGCCTCAATGTAATTCTATTGTATTTCCTTCGACTTAGAACGCCTGCAGGAGAATGAATGCCTGGATAGTAAATAGTAACATATTCATACTTTGCTTATGTATTTACTTTGAGCTTGAACGTATTTCACAGTCCTGAAGTTGAACACAGAGTAAAGCTCTCTATGCCAGGGGTTCAGGATCCCCCAGTTAATGGCAAGGCTCCATGGCATAAAGAAGGTCAGGAAATCCTGCCCTGCACTGTAAGAAATTTAATATGTCTGCATTGGCCCACACTAACTTTTATAGACACTCCTCAGAAAACATCCTGTCCAGGTGCACCAGACTACAACTCTGCCCATGACCGCATGAGTTGTCAGCTCAGCTCAGAAACCAGCCTTCCCTCCGCGGACTCTGTCTACAGCGCCTCTGCCTTGGTAAAGCAGCCAGTATAATCAAAGACCTCACCTACACAAGATGTTCTTTCTTCTTCCCTCTTTCATTGGGCAGAGATATAAAAGCAGAAAGCATGTACCACCAGGCACAAGAGCAGCTTCTACCCCGATGATATCAGACTCTTGAAAGGACCTATTATGTGCTAGAAGATAAACTTCTGATAAACCAATTTATTATTGCCACATGTAATGAAGTTTAGAGAAAACTCACCTTGTGTACTGTTCATAGAGACCAATTCATTACAACAGTGTATTGAGGTGGTACACAGGAAATGCAGAATTAAGTATTACAGTTAAAGAGAAAGTACAGTGCAGCAAGACAGTAAAGCACAAGGTGACAACAGTGAGGTAGATTGTGAGGTCAGTATTGTACAGACATGGCAGTGGAAACTAATCCAAGTGCAGAACACAGGTGTGGAGGCAGAGTCAGGAGGCATTATTAACGTAGCAAACATGAAGTCAGTATCCAGGAGCGGTGCTTGACCTAGAACTGGTAGCCCTAAGAACCATGAAACACAGTTACTCACACTGGAGTCAACCAACTAACTGGCAGCTTCTTGTTGTGATCACAGAGTTATTATACTGCATTTGCTAATGGAAAGCAGGTGTTTGTAGTTAGTGATTCCTGGGAATGATTGGAACAAAACGAGGTGATTGAGGCCCAATTCCTGAGGTAAATAGCCAGGTGGGCACTTGCCAGAAGGGACCATGACAGTTAGGAGTGTATTTTATCTTAAATGGGAAACATTCAATAGTCTGGCTAAAGAAATTCCTCCTCATCTCTGTTCTGAAGGGATGTCCTTCTATTCTGAGGCTGTCCTTTGGTCCTAGACTCCCCCACTATTGGAAATATCCTCTCCATATCCACTCTATCTCAGCCTTTCAATATTTTGTTGATCTCTATGAGATCCCATCTCATTCTTCTAAACTCCAGCAAGTACAGGTCCAGAGCCATCATACATTAACCCATCCATTCCTGGGTTTATTCTTGTGAACCTCCTCTGACTCCCCACTCTATTTATGCCTCCTAACTCTATCAAGTCACCTCTCATCCTCCTTTGCTCCAAAGAGAAAGCCCCAGCTCACTCAACCTATCCTTACAAGACATGCTGGTTAGGAGGTTCATTGGTCATTGATTAGGTTAGGGTTAAATAGATGGGCTGCTGGGTGATGCGGCACGTTGGTGAATCTCTATATAAATTAATTTTAAAAACCTTGAGCTGCATCTTTGAGGGATCTATGAATGTTAACACGTTTTGGAGATTGTGATTCTAATTGGTCCCACCCAGTAGAGTTGGTGAATTAAGCTGATAAATTGCTTTATTTTTGTCACATTTACTGAGCTGTCTGCTATCACATCAGCACATGAAGGAAGAGCAATAACAGAACAAAGAATGTGATGCAGCAGAAACTGTCAATTTCCCTCCAGAGATGCTGCCTGACCCGCTGAGTTCCTCCAGCATTGTGTGAATTAAGTGTTACAGTTACAGATTAAGTGCAGTACAGGCAGACGATAAGTTGCAAGACTGGTGGTGAGGGAGATAGGGGAGGTGACAAGTCTATCTTATACAAGATGTCCATTAAATCGTCAAGGCGTCATAGAGCACTACAGCATGGATAGAGACCCTCTAGCCCAGAAAGACCATGCTGACCATGGACCCACCTAGCTAGTCCCAATTACAATGTTTAAAAGGACTTGGACAGATACATAGATCGGAAAGGTTTAGAGGGAAATGGGCCGAATGTGGCCCCCTTTATTCCCACTCTTTGCTTCCTGCTGGTGAGCCAATCTGCTCTCTGTGCTAGTAATTTTCCTGTAATACCAGGCACTTAGCTTGTTAAGCATACTCATATGCAACACCTTGGCAAGGGCCTTCTGAAAATCCAAGTAAACACCATCTGCTGACTGTCTATCCTGCCTGTCAATTCCTCAGAGAATTCTAACAGATTTGTCAGGCAAGATTTACTCTAAAGGAAACCATGCTGACTTAAGTCTATTTTATCATGTGCCTCCAACCTTATCATTAATTAAAGACTCCAACATCTTCTCTCCCACTGAAATCAGGTTAACTGGCCTGTAACTTTCTTTCTTTTGCCTCCCTCCCTTCTTAATGGGTGGAGTGGCATTTGCAATTTTCTTGTCCTCCAAAATGAGTCCAGAATCTATTGATTCTTGAAAAATTATTACCAGCACCTCCCCAATTACTCAGCTACCTCTTTCAGAACACTGGGTTGTAGTCTTTCTGGTCCAGGTGACTTATCTACCTTCAGACCTTTCAGCTTCCCTCGCATCTTCTCCCCAGTAATAGTAACTGCACTCACTTCTGCCCCCTGACACTCTCAAACTTTTGGCATACTGCTAGTACCTTCCACAGTGAAGTCTGACACAAATTATTTATTAAGTTTGTCTGCCATTTCTTTGTCCCCATTAATACCCCTCAAGCGTCTTTTTCCAGCAGTCCAAAATCCATGCTCGCCTCTCTTTTGCTGTTTATATACTTGTTAAAACTTTTGGTATCCTCTTTTGATATCCTATTATTGTCTAGCTTACCTTTTCTATCTTTCTGTTGATTCTTAAAAACTTTTCAGTTCCTGAGTAGTCTGAGGTCCTTTTGGAGTATGCAGACCTCTCCTTCACACGTTCTACCAGTCTGTTGTTGCCAGCACAATCTTCTATGCGGTGGTGTGCAGGGGCAATGGCATCAACACGGGTGATGCCAACAGGCTGAATAAACTGCTTAGAAAGGCTGGCTCTGTTATAGGAGTCAAACTGGACATACTGGAGGCTGTGGTAGAACAAAGTCCTGGCAGTTCTGGACAATGTTTCTCACCCTCTACATGCCACCTTGGCTAAACAGAGGAGTACTTTTAGTAGTAGACTAAGACAACTGTGCTGCTCCAAAGAGTGCTATATGAGGTCCTTCTTATCCTCGGCTATTAGGGTCCATAATGAATCAACTTATAAATGGGAAGTGATGACCTCACTCCTGTTAGACATTTGTATTAATTTATTTTTTATTCTTTCTTACTTCTCTTCTAATATTTGTTCACCTGTGCACTTATAATGCTACTGTGACCCCGTCATTTCCTTTGGGAGTAATAAAGTATCTATCTAACTTCCCTCTAATTTTGCTATATGATATGCTCTCTCTTTTGCTTTTATGAGGTCTTTGAGTTCCCTTGTCAGCTACAGTTGCCTCAAACTCCCTTAAGAATACTCCTTCATCTTGAGGATGTGTCTCTCCTGTTACCCCGAATTGCCTCCGGAAGTCCAACCTTTGGTGTTCTCTCATCATCTGTGCTAGTGTCCCCTTCCAATTAACTTTGGCCAGCTCCTCTCTCATTCCCTTACCCTGTTATTCCCTTACTCCGCTTTAACACTGATACATCGGACTTTATCTTCACCCTCCCAAATGCATGGTGAATTCTATCCTATTATGATCACTGCCTCCTGAGGATTCCTTTACTTTAAGCTCCCTAATCAAATATGGTTCATTGCACAACACCCAATGCAGAATTGTCTTTCACCTAGTGACCTAACCACAAGCTGCTCTAAAAAGCTTTCTTGTAGGCATTCTACAAATACCCTAACTTGGGATCCAGCACCAACCTGCTATTCCCAATCTACCTGCATATTGAAATTCCCTATGACTATTGTAACATTTCTCTTTTTACATACTTTTTCTATTTCTCATTGTAATTTGTATCCCACATCCTAGTTCAGGGTACTATTTGGAGGCATGTATTTAACTCCCATCAAGGCCTTCTTACCCTTGAAGTTTCTTAGCTCTACCCACAACGATTCTACATCTTTCAATCCTTTCTAAGGATTTTATTTCATTTTTAAACAACAGAGCCACCTCACCCTCTCTGTCTACCTGCCCATCCTTTCAATACATGGTATTGTGGTGAACTACATATACCTGTCTGGACACGCCCCCTGCTGACTGCTCCTATGGCTCCTCCCACAGACCCCTGTATAAAGGCGATTGAGGCCTGAGCCCGGCCTCTCAGTCTCCAGGATGTAGTATGATGGTCACTCACTGCTTGTTCCTTCTTCCAGTCAATAAAAGCCGATATCTCGCCTTACGTCTCAGAGTGAGTTATTGATGGTGCATCAGGTATGTACTTGGTTGTTAAGCTCCCAACTATGATCTTCTTTCAACCACGATTCAGTGATGCTGACAACGTCGTACCTGCTAATCTCTAACTGTGCCTCAAAATTGTATTCCATGAAATACATGCATTCAAACACCTTCATTCCTGACTTCATCACCCCTTTCAACTTTGCCCACATGTTCGACTTCAAATCATCCTACTACCTGCAGCTTTGCCCTGCCATTTGCCTGTCCTTCCTCAAAGTTTCACCACACTCTGCATCTGCTTGAGAATCAACTCCTCAGCCCTATCCTTCTCGATATTGGTCAGCATGGACAAGTTGGGCCGAACGGCTTGTTTCCAGATCATATGGCTCTGTGGTTTTGAGTATCTTCACAAGATCACAGAGTGCTATTGGGTAGTGTGGGCTGAAGCTTTGTATACAGACCTGATAAGAATAGTTGACTTGATGAGGACACTCCATGAATGAATCACAAGACATTTTCACAAGAATTGCGTATTTTTTTCACACAGTCAGCATACTAAAGATTTCCCACGGTTGGGGCATCAGAAACTAGAGGGCAAAAGTTTAAAGTAAGAGGAGGGAGTTTCGATGAGATCTGAGGGAGAAGTTTCTTTACACGGAGAATGACTGATATCTGGAACATGGTGAAATCAGATAACTATTTTTATAATCAAGAAGCCTTTAGACAGGCAAGGCATAGAGCACCCTGACACAGAAGGAGTCCATTTGGTCTATCAAGTCCATACCAAACCATTATTCTGCCAAGTCCCATTTTCTCACACCTGGACGATAGCCCTCCATACCCCTCCTATTCATGTACAGCACTTATCCAAACTTCTCTTAAACATTGCAATTGAACCCACATCTACTACTTCTGCTGATAGCTCGTTCCACATTTGCATCACCCTCTGAATGAAGGGATTTCCCCCCTCAAGTCCCCCTTAAATACTTCCCCTTTCACCTTTAAGTTATAACCTCTAGTTCTTGTGTTCAGTTCTGGTTGCCTGATTATATGAAGGACATGGAAGGTTTAGAGAGGGTGGAGAGGAGATTTGCCTGGATGCTGCCCGGATTAGAGAGTATGTCTTGAGAGGAAAGATTGGGTAAGTTTGGCCTTTTTTCTTTGGAGCGAAGTTGGATGAGAAGTGACTTGTTAGAGGTGTGTATGATTATGGGAGTATCCATTTAACAGGAGTGGGGGAATGTTCAGGGGAGATGTCAGAAATAGTTCTTTTTTACACAGAGAGTGGTGGGTGCATGGAACACACTGCCGAGTGGGAGGGTGGGGGCAGTGGTGGTAGAGGCTGATACAAAAGGGGCATTTAACAGACTCTTAACCAGGCACATGGAAGGTTATGGGATGTGTGGGTGGGAAGGGTTTGATTGATCATGGTGTTGGTTTATCTAGGTCAGCACCGCATCAAGCGCTGAAGGGTCCATAATTGTGTTGTAATTTTTTATGTGTCTTATGCAAATATCTTTTAACTGTTCTTATTGTACCAGTCTCAGCCACTTCCTCCTACAGTCCGTTCCATATACCCATTGCCCTCTCCTTGAAGAAGTTGCCCTCATGTCCCTTTTTAATTTTTTCCCTTTCACCCTGAATCTATGCCCCCCCCTAGTTTTGGTTCATTTTACCCGGGGAAATTCTGTGTGTATTTACTTGATCTATGCCCCTCATGATTGTAAACACCTCCATAAGGTCACCCCTCTGAATGTCCAACATTCAGTGATCAGTGGGGAGACTGGTTCAACAGGTGTGGGAGACCTAAGTATTTGATAAGCTTTCCCTTGCTCATTCTGCATCTGTTACAGCAGTGAGAATAACTCCAGGGGCAGCGTTTTGTCCTGTGTGTGGGATGTGGGAATTCTGCAAAGCCTCCAGCCTCGCGGATAACCTCATCTGCACCAGACGCACTGAGCTGCTGTCCTCAGAGAACCGGAGCTGCAACTCAGTGATCTTCGGCTCAAACGGGAGATTGAGGAGGTGATAGGTAGGAATTACAGGGAGGTAGCCACGTCCAAGTTGCAGGAGGCAGGTGACTGGGTGATTGTCTGGCAAGGGAACAGAAATAGGCAGCCAGTACAGAGTACCATTATGGCTAGTCCCCTCAATAATAAATATATTTTGGATACTGTTGAGGGGAGATGACCTACTGAGGGGGAGGACAGCAAACCTACTGGGGGAGCTCCAGGTGCTGTGGCTCAGAAGTGAAGGGGCCAGAGGAGGAATGCTGTGGTGATAAGAGATTCCATAGTTCGAGGAGCAGATAGGAGAGTCTGTGGACACAATAGAGAGACCCGGATGAAATGCTGCCTTCCAGGTGCCAGGCTCAGGGACTTTTTAGTGCATGTCCATGACACTCTAAAGGGGGAGGGTGAGCAGCCAGACATCATGGGAGATATTGGGACCAAGGACTTAGCAAGGAAAAGAGAGGAGGTCCTAAAGAGAGAATTTGAAGAGCAACGTAGAAAGCTGAAAAGCAGGACTTCCAGGGTAACAAACTCTGGGTTGCCTGCCTGTGCAACACACCAGCGAGGACAAGAATAGGATAACTTGGCTGGTGAAAACGTGACTGAAGAACTGGCGTAGGGGCAGAGTTTCAGATTTCTGTATCACTAGGATTTCTTCTGAGGAAGGATGACGTGTACAAAAGGGACCGGTTACATCTGAATCCGAGCAGGACCAATGTTCTTGCAGGCAGGGTTGCTAGAGCTGTTATAGAAACATAGCAACTTAGAAAACCTACAGCACAATACAGGCCCTTTAACTCACAAAGTTGTGCCGAACATGACCCTACATTAGAAATTACTAGGCTTACCTATAGCCCACTATTTTTCTAAGCTCCATGTACCTATCCAAAAGTCTCTTAAAAAACCCTATCGTATCCGCCTCCACCACCGTTGCCGGCAGCCCATTCCATGCACTCATCACTCTCTGAGTAAAAAACTTACCCCTGACATCTCCTCTATACCTACTCCCCAGCACTTTAAACCTGTGTCCTCTTGTGGCAACCGTTTCAGCCCTGGGAAAAAGCCTCAGACTATCCACACGATCAATGCCTCTCATCATCTTGTACACCTCTATCAGGTCATCTCTCATCCTCCGTCACTCCAAAGAGAAAAGGCCAAGTTCATTCAACCTATTCTCATAAGGCATGCTCCCCAATCCAGGCAACACCCTTGTAAATCTCCTCTGCACCCTTTCTATGGCTTCCACATCCTTCCTGTAGTGAGGCAACCAGAACTGAGCACAGTACTCTAAGTAGAGTCTGACCAGGGTCCTATATAGCTGCAACATTACCTCTCGGCTCCTAAATTCAATTCCACGATTGATGAAGGTCAATACACCATACACCTTCTTAACCACAGAGTCAACCTGAGCAGCTGCTTTGAGTGTCCCATGGACTCAGACCCCAAGATCCCTCTGATCCTCCACACTGCCAAGAGTCTTACCATTAATACTATAATTTGCCATCATATTTGACCTACCAAAATGAACCACTTCATATTTATCTGGGTTGAACTCCATCTGCCCAGTTCTCAGCCCAGTTTTGCATCCTATCAATGTCCCTCTGTAATCTCTGACAGCCCTCCACACTATCCACAACACCCCCAACCTTTGTGTCATCAGTAAATTTACTAACCCATCCCTCCACTTCCTCATCCAGGTCACTTATAAAAATCATGAAGAGTAAGGGTCCCAGAACAGATCCCTGAGGCACTCCACTGGTGACAGAACTCCATGCAGAATATGCCCCATCTACAACCACTCTTTGCCTTCTTTGGGCAAGCCTGTTCTGGATCCACAAAGCAATGTTCCCTTGGATCCCATGCCTCCTTAGTTTCTCAATAACCCTTGCATGGAGTACCTTATCAAATGCCTTGCTGAAATCCATATACACTACATCTACTGCTCTTCCTTCATGTGTGTTTAGTCACATCCTCAAAAAATTTAATCAGGTTCTTGACAAAGCTACGCTGACTATTCCTAATCATATTATACCTCTCCAAATGTTCATAAATCCTACCTCTCAGGATCTTCTCCATCAACTTACCAACCACTGATGTAAGACTCACAGGTCTATAATGTCCTGGGCTATCTCTACTCCCTTTCTTGAATAAAGGAACCACATCCGCAACCCTCCAATCCTCTGGAACCTCTCCCGTCCCCATTGCTGATGCAAAGATCATCGCCAGAGGCTCAGCAATCTCCTCCCTTGCCTCCCACAGTAGCCTGGGGTACATCTCATCTGGTCCCAGCAACTTATTCAACTTGATGTTTTCCAAAAGCTCCAGCACATCTTCTTTCTTAATATCTACATGCTCAAGCTTTTCAGTCTGCTGCAAGTTATCTCTACAATTACCAAGATCCTTTTCCATAGTGAACACTGAAGTAAAGTATTCATTAAGTACCTCTGCTATTTCCTCCAGTTCCATGCATACTAACCCACTGTCAGACATGATAGATCCTGTTCTTTCACGTCTTATCCTCTTGCTCTTCAGATACTTGTAGAATGCTTTGGGGTTTTCCTTAATCCTGCCTGCCAAGGCCTTCTCATGGCCCCTTCTGGCTCTCCTAATTTCATACTTAAGCTCCTTCCTATTAGCCTTATAATCTTCTAGATCTCTAACATTACCTAGATCTCTGAACCTTTCGTAAGCATTTCTTTTCTTCTCGTCTAGATTTACTACAGCCTTTGTACACCACAGTTCGTGTACCCTACCATAACTTCTCTGTCTCATTGGAACGTACCTATGCAGAACTTCACACAAATATCCCTTGAATATTTGCCACATTTCTTCTGTACTTTTCCCTGAGAACATCTGTTTCCAATTTCCTGCCTGATAGCCTCATAATTCACCTTACTGAAATTAAATGCTTTTCTAACTTGACTGTTCCTATCTCTTTCCAATGCTATTGTAAAGTAGATCAAATTATGATTACTATCTCCAAAATGCTCTCCCACTGAGAGATCTGACACCTGACCAGGTTCATTTCCCAATACCAAATCAAGTACAGCCTCTCTTCTTGTAGGCTTATCTACATATTGTGTCAAGAAACCTTCCTGAACACACCTAACAAGCTCCACCCCATCTAAACCTCTTACTCGAGGGAGATGCCAATCGATATTTGGGAAATTAAAATCTCCCATCACGACAACTCTGCTAATATTACACCTTTCCTAGATCTGTTTCTCTATCTGCTCCTCGATATCCCTGTTATTATTGAGCGACCTGTGAAAAACACCCAGTAAAGTTATTGACCCCTTCCTGTTCCTAATTTCCACCCACAGAGACTCCGTAGACTAGTGGTCACCAACTTTTTTAAGTCTGAGAAGCCCTACCTCGACCTTACTGAAAGGCAAGATCTACCTACTAAATCATTTAGAGAAAAAACAGCTCAGATTGTACTTCCAATTTGAGGCCTTTTTTTTGGCTAATTGTATTTAAATTACATGAAATGCTTTTGTCAAACTTCCAAATTAATTCAAACAAGAAAACACTGTAACTTGCATATCAAACAGACCATAGCTGTCTTTCTTTAAGAATATTACAATAATTCACACATTTAATTCTAAGTTTCATTATTTAATTTTATTTCAACATGAAAAGTAAATGAATAAAAAAATGACAGTTGCACTGAGCGTGATGACTGGGGCTGAATACATTCTGCTAGTTCCCTGAAATTTAGCTAATGACTATAGACAGCCAGTCTGAGACAGTCTGTGAGGTGTCTGCCAGTAAGACAGCTCCTGTACGTAGATTTAATCATTTTCATCTGTGAAAATGCCATTTCACACAGATAAGTTGACCCGAAGTAGGCACTGACTTTTAGTGCACATGTGTTGAGATGAGGAAACTTCTCCCTGCTGACAAGTCCCCAAAAGTCACCGTCCCTTGATCTTGCTTTAAGCTCGATGTCATTTTGCAGATCAATTATTTCCATTTCAATATCACTTAGCACACCAAATACTTGCTGAAATTTGGCTGCTATCTGTTCTATACCGGTCGGAAGACATGGGTTTGTAGCAATATTTTTCATGAAGTTTAACTCCCCAAACGTTGTAGTAATTGCCACCAGTTTATGAATGGGGATATCATGTTCACGGTCATATTTTTAAACATTGTAAATATCCTCACCTCTCGTTCTCTCCTTTAATGGCAAAAGAGTGAGGAAGTCCTCCTTTGTTTGTAAAATCCTGGAAAGCCATTCTGACAAATACAGCAAGCTGAGCTTTTTGCATTACATCCAGGGATTCATCGAACTGTTGTGAAAAATATTCACAGAGTTACAAGTCCTTTAACTCTTGTCAATCCACGTCCTCTGACAGTGACTCTGCCCTCCTTGTCACTGTTACAGGGCCAAGTGGTATATTGTGTATTGCGGTTGTGATGTTGTTTTTGTTTTTAAAATCATTAAAAACAGTCTCTGTGGTAATGGCCACTGCTTCCTTGAATAAATCGCCATCTGTAAAAGGTTTCTTGTGTTTAGCCAAAAGGTGACTTTCACAAAATGATGCTTCAATAGCAGCCTTATTTTGAGCAGCATGTTTTGTGAAAAATGATTGCTGGGCCTTCAACCCCAATTTCACCTCCTCAACTTTCCTGCCACGGATTGTGCTCTTTGGGGGGGGGGGGGGTAGGTGTCTTTAAATTTCTGGTGGTTGGTGTTGTGGTGCTGCTCCAGATTCCCTCTTTTAGTCAGTGCTTGTGTTTGGTGGCACAACATACATACACTCTTGTCTTTCACCAAGGTAAATAGAAATTCCTCTTCCCATTCTTCCATGGAGCCTCTGCCATGCTAGCTAGCTACCTTGCAGGATATCACCAGCGAGTGCCGTATATTGATGTTTGCGACAGACTGTACTCTTATTTAATCTAACTGGTTACTTCACAAGCTACGCTGAAACTGCGGTGCATGGTGGGGGAGCCAAACACACATGCGCACTGGGCAGAAAGAATGGAACTAAAACCCCACAACCTGGAAACAAGCTCTCTTTACAAACAGCTTTCAGTAGCGGGAGTATTGGTATATTACCATTATCCTAATTAGTATTACTTATTTTATAATGTTCACATTACAACTGTATTTGTGTATTTATTTTTCATTTTTTCCGGGATCTACTGGGAAAGTCTCAAACATCAACCAGTCGATCGTGATCGACCGGTTGGTGACCACTACTGTAGACAATCTCTCCATGGTATCCACCTTTTCTGCAGCCGTGACACTATCTCTGATCAAAAGTGCCACACCCCCACCTCTTCTGCCTCCCTCCCTGTCCCTTCTGAAACATCTAAAACCCGGCACCTGAAGTAACCATTCCTGTCCCTGAGTCATCCAAGTCTCTGTAATGGCCACCACATCATAGCTCCTAGTACTGATCTACACTCTAAGCTTATCTGCTTTGTTCACAACACTCTTTGCGTTAAAATAGACCCATCTCAAACCTTTGGTCTGAGCGCGTCCCTTCTCTATCACCTGCCCATCCTCCCTCTCACACTGTCTCCAAGCTTTCTCTATCTGTGAGCCAACCTCCTCTTTCCCAGTCTCTTCAGTTCCGTTCCCACCCCCCAACAATTCTAGTTTTAATTCTCCCCAGTAGACTTAGCAAACCTCCCTGCCAGGATATTGGTTCCCCTGGGATTCAAGTGCAACCCGTCCTCTTTGTACAGGTCACGCCTGCCCCAAAAGAGGTCCCAATGATCCAGAAATCTGAATCCCTGCCCCCTGCTCCAATCCCTCAGCCACATATTTATCGTCCACATCATCCTATTCCTGTTCTCACTGTCGCATGGCACGGGTAGTAATCCCGAGATTACTACCTTTGCAGTCCTGCTTCTCAACTTCCTCCCTAACTCTTTTTTCAGGACCTCTTCTACCTACGTCATTGCTACCAATATGTAGCATGATTTCTGACTGTTCTCCCTCCCACTGCAGGATATCTTGGATGCAGTATGAAATATCTCGGACCCTGGCACCTGGGAGGCAAACTACCATCTGAGTTTCTTTCCTGCCTGTCTGACCCCCTGACTATAGAGTCTCCTATCATTACTGCCTTCCTCTTCCTTTCCCTACCCTCCTGAGCCACAGGGCCAGACCCTGTGCCAGAGGCACAGCCACTGTTGCTTCCCCCAAGTAGGCTGGCCCCCGCAACAGTACTCAAACAGGAGTACTTATTGTCAAGGGGTTAAGCCACAGGGGTACCGTCTAGTACCTGACTCTTCCCCTTCCCCCTCCTGATTGTGACCCACTTGTCTGTCTCCCGTGGCCCAGGTGTGACCATCTGCCTATAACTCCTCTCTATCACCTCCTCGCTCTCCCTGACCAGGCGAAGGTCATCGAGCTGCATCTCCAGTTCCCTAACTTGGTCCCTCAGGAGTTGCAGCTCGACACACCTGGTGCAGGTATGGCCGTCCGGGAGACTGGGAGACTCCAGGATGCCCCACATCTGACACTGAGCACAGAACACCAGCCTCACACACACACTTCCTCCTTCCTGCAATTAACACCGGTAAACCTACCTCGCCTCGTCTCGTTACCACCTAAGCCCGTGGAGCCAAAGCCCCATCACTCTGCTGCCTCTCACTCCCCTGCCCGCTCCGAACGCCGTCTGCTGGATATGGCGGTCTTCTTTTTAAACCTTCTGCACTCTACTGGCTGATGTCACGCGCCTGTGCAGTCTTGTCTCTCTTTTACCCTGAGTAGTAAAAAATGCCTTTGCTCCTGAAATCAGCCATTCACTCACAGCCTTCTTGCTCCAAATCAAAAACCATTGAAGATTCCTTGTCTTCTTCAACCTTCTGCGCTCTACTGGCTGTTGGGGGAGATTTAAACTGAATTGACAGGGGGATGGGAACTAGAGTGATGAGGTAATTGGTTTACAAGCAGAAGTAAACAGGAAGGACAGGCAGAGGCTAGAGCAAAATTGTAGTGGGAGGGATGGGTCGCAGTGTAAAAGAGGGACAAAACTGAAAAGGGTGACAAATCCAGGAATGAAGGTGTAAAATATGAATGCATGCAGAATATAGCTAAGGTAGGTGATCTTGCAGCACAGTTAGAAATTGGCAAATATGACGTTGTGGGTGTCTTGGAGTCACGGCTGAAAGATGATTGTAATTCAGAGCTTAATATCCAAGGATACACAATCTATTGAAAGGACAGGCTGGTAGGTAGAGAAGAAGGAGTGGCTATGCTAGCAAAATATGAAAACAAATCTTTAGGATTGGAACTTGTAGAATCCTTGTGGGTAGAAAATGTTCAGAGGAAGTTTACAAGAATGATTTCAGGAATGAACGGGTTTTCATATGAGCAGCTATTGATGGCTCTGGGCCTGTACTCACTGGAGTTTAGAAGAATGAGGGGGATCTCATTGAATCCCATCAAATGTTTGTTACGTACCCCGTAACTGGGTCACTTACCAGCAAAGATAGAGAGGTCCGTTGAAGTCTGATGGTACTATTTTTAACAGTATTTATTGATAAAAATACACAAAAATAATATCAATGCAAACATACAGATAATATACGTTGTCAATACTAAATCTAAAAGCGCGGGTATAATAATAATCAATAAGAAATAGCTCTATCGTTGTCCAGGGGATAATGTATTGTCCGATGGAAATATAAAAGTCACTTTAGTTCATTCAAGCTGTAGGCTGCAGCCTTTGGTTGGAGTCAAGAGAGAGAGTTAAACTTGCCCATTCCTTTTATGAGGTCAATCCTTCGAGAGTCGGGGGGGGGCTGAATTTTCCTTTGTTGTTAGCTAAAACCATTCTTCCGTGGCAAGACCCACCAATTCTGAGGCAAATGGAAAAGGACGCACGTAGGCTGTTTCCACCGGCTTTCGCTATTACGCTGTTACAGGAGTTCTAGCGTTTCTTCTGGTGCGTCTGAGGGGCTGTTCCCACAGACCCTCTTTTACCCTGACTCACGGGGTCTCAGATGTCAATCAGGTTGGGATGATGCAATCCCTCCACCAACCCCCCCCCCCCCCCCCCGGGTTCATTGCCTGGGGGCTTCGATGCATCGTCCAGGATTCAATCCACAATTCCGTCTCCAAGAGACAATAGCCGTTATCAATGGTTCCACCTTTCGGAGGCCAGGACACATTCCAAACTCTTTGTAGATTCTGCATGTCTTTCTCTCATTTCCTGGGTCTCCTGAACTGTCTTAATAGTGATCTTGCGATTCTCGAAAAGGAGGGGGCCACGGACATAACATGTTGAAGAGTCTAGATGAAGTGGCTGTGGAGAGGATGCTTCCTTTGGTGGGAGAGTCTTGGACCAGACGGCACAACCTCAAAATAGAGGGATGTCCGTTTAGAACAGAGATGAACATGAATTTCTTTAGCCAGAGGCTTGTGCATCTGTGGAATTTGTTACCACAGGTGTCTATGGAGGCAAATCATCAGGTGAATTTAAGGTGGAGGTTGATAGGTTGTTGATTAGTTAAGGTGTGAAAAGTTAAGGAGAATAGGCAGGAGAGCGGCATTGAGGGAAATAGATCAGCCATGATGAAATGGCGAGCAGACTTGATGGACCGATTCTAACATTCTAACATTCTGCTCTAACATTTATGGTCTATTCCAAGGAATAAAATTGTAGCCTGCCTAACTTCTTCCTATAACTCAGATTAAAGTAGAATCTTTAAAATTAAAGTTGAATGTAGATCGAAACATACAAGGAAATGCATAATTTGAATCATCGATCAGCGCAATCCAAGGGTATGCTGGGGGCAGCTCACAGTGTCACCATGCTTCCAGTCTCTATATAGCATGCCCACAACTTACTAACCCTGACCCGTACATCTTTGGAATGTGGGAAGAAACTGGAGCACCCAAGGGAAACTCGTGCAGTCACAGGGAGAATGTACGAACTCAGTGGTAGGAATTAGACCTGGGTTACTGGTGTTGTAAAACATTACACTAATCGCTATGCTCCTGTGCTACTGTCCCAGGAGTCCTGGCAGCACCTTCATAAATCTTTCTTTCCACCTCAGTTCTCATTGTCCAATCCTTTATTTTGAGACGGTTCTTATGATTCTAGATGCCTTCATTTTCCACATTATTTTTAAGAAATAAAATTTGCCACACCAGAAACACCATCTCGGTCTCTCTATCTCCATCTATTCCTCTCCCCCTCCCCCTTGCCCTTAACTCTTCTCCCCTTCCCACCTCCCTTTCCCCCTTGCTCCCCTTCCCCTTCCCCTTCCCCATTGCCTGCTTCTCATTCCCCACTTTCCCTTCCCACCTTCCCCTTCCCTCTTCCTTCTTCTCCCCCTTCTTCCATCCCAGTCTCCCATGTTTTCCTCAACTCTCTGATTCTCCTTGACCCCCTCTATGCTTTATGACTAATAACTTCCCAATCCCACAGTCATATTGAAAAGTGTGAGGCAGAAGCTATCTCTGCAAAGGTCGCTCGCAGTGTCAGATGTTCCCTTCAATCTCCAGGCTGGGCTCCCTTCCTTTCTTTTCTATGAGCTTTACATCAGAAGCTAACATCTCCATTTTATTTTCAGTCTGCACCCTTCCTGAGTGTAAGTTGTTTCCCAGGCTATTGCCCTGAACTTCTCAGTGACAGAAGGTTTGTTCTGCGTACAATCTGGTCTTTTGACACATAGAGAAGACTATTTCACCTCTCCATGTTCAGGGTCAGACACAGAATGAAGCTCCCTCTACATGAGGGGTTCCCAACCCTTTTGATGTCATGGAACCCTATGACTAACTGAGGGGTCCGCGGGCCCTAGGCTGGGAAACGCTGGTCTACACTGTTCCATCACACACTCGCAGAGTTAGATCCCCCTCAGGGTCCCGTTAAATCTTTCACCTTTCACTCTTTAACCTATGACCTCCAGCTCTGGTCTCACTCGCTCTCAGAGGAATAAGGCCGCTTGCAGTTACCTTATCTACACCCCCAATAATTTTTATACTTCTATCAAATTTCCCCTCATTCTCCTACACAGTATGAAATAGAAGTCCTAACCTATTCAACCTTTCCTGGTTTGACAAAGGAAAAGGCTTTTTTGGCCCATTATGTCAGGTTGGCGGCAGAGACCAGCCCTAGGTATAACTATGTTTTTTCATGTGTCCTGTGGTTCTACTCTGTTAACTGTAGTTAATTGTGGTTTTTTGGCAGTTGACTTTGAGGACGTGACAGAACTGTGTGTAAATGTGCCGACGGAAATAGTTTCTAGCATAGATGGTTGGAAAGAAGTATCTTTTGAGGTTTCCTGCTTCACTATGCCAAAGTGTAAGCTACATCAGCATGTGCAGCTCCATGTACTTGTAGTCCTTACTCCGGGTGAGTTGAATGTAGAAGAGTACAGCACAGGAAAAACCTCTTTGGTCCACCACATCTCTGCTGACCAGATGCCAAATTAAATGAACTTCTTCTGCCTGCACAGGATCCCTATGGCTCCATTCCCTGCCTGTTCCTGTGCCTGCCTCAACACTTCTTAAATGCCACTATCGTACCCGCTCGCACCAATCCTCAAGCACCCCTACTTTGTGTAAAAACAAGAATATTGCTTCATGAATCTCCTTTAAACACTTCCCCTTCACATTTAACTTACAGCATTTCGAGGTGACACTTCTCATCCTGTTGAAAAGATTCAGACTGTCTAGACTGTCTGTGCCCCTCATAATTATATAAATCTCTTTCTAATCAAATCTGGGTCTGACAATCTAAAAATCGCTAGCACGTGTCATAGAATTTGTTGTTTTGGGCAGCAGTACAGTGCAATACATAAAAATTGCTATTAATTACAAGGATAACTATAAAAATGAATGCAAAAAGAGAATAAATGTTCATGGTCAATTCAGAAAGCTGTTTCAAAGTATATTTGGCAAGTATAAAAGTACGTATGCAATGTACAACTTGAGATTCATCTTCCTCGCAGACAGCCACAAAACAAAGAAAACCCATGGAGCCTGTTCAAAGAAAAACATCAAACCACTCCCCACCCAGTGCAAGAAAAATAAGAAGTTGAGCAAATGGCAACAAAAAAGAACGATAAACACAAAACATAAAACACAAAATCAAAAGAGTCCAGGCATATTCAGTTCAGCTCAGTTTGATATCTGCAGGACACCCCGATCAAAGTCGCTCAAAATAGCAACAAATAAGGACCTGTTCCTAAAACCATGAGTGTGTGTCTTCAGGCTCCTGTACCAACTCCCTGATGCAAGCAGTAAGAAGATGACATGTCCTGAATGATGAAGTTGCTGCCTCTTGAGGCAGCGCCTTTTGAAGATGTGCTTTATTTTTGCTTTATTTATATGTTTTAACTTACAGTGATTTTCTGTCTTGCATAGTACTGCTGTCACAAACATTGGTTTGTCTGTGCTGGTAACCCTGACTGACTCTGATTCTCTGGTATATGGCAGCTGGAACCAGAACCAGACGGGAGGAGGGTTAGGGGGTGAACTACGTGTGCGTGGTGGAACCAGGAGAGTTGGGGGGGGGGGGTTGAGTATGGGTGAAGGGCTGTGGTAGGAATGTTACCCGGGTTCAATTCCCACCACCGTCTGTACACTTACCTTGTGGCCGCGTGGGTTTCCTCCCACACTCCAAAGATGTACAGGTCAGGGTTAGTAAGTTGTGGGCATGCTATGTTGGCATCAGAAGCATGCCAACACTTGTGGGCTGGCCCCAGTACAACTCCCGAAGTGCGTTGGTCATTTATGCAAATGCCCATTTCACCGGTGAATCTTTGGAATGCGATAGTTCAATAGTTCCATTTAATATCAGAGAATGTATAGAGCATACAACCTGAAATTCTTGTTCTTCACAGACATACACGAAAACAGAACGGCCCAAAGAATGCGTGACAGTGAAAACTGTAGCACCCCAAAGCTCTCCTTACTTCCTTCCACACAGAAGCAGCAGCAAAGCAACAACTTCGTCCTCCCCCACTTACTTCAGCAAAAAAAGTCACACCCTCCACCCACTGAGCAAGCAATAGCAAAGAAAGACCAAGATCTGCAGTACAATTGTAAGAATTACTCCTTGTAACAACGATCAGTGAGGCACAGAGAGATCCATATTTAAAGACACGAACCTTTACTGTTTAAACATGTAAGTACTTGAATTCATATACTAAGTACCTTGTGTTCACACACACTAAGTATCCTTGACTCTCCTGAAGAGTCAAAGAATAGCAAAGGTATTACCCAGGCAAAGGAGACTACGTTGGCCAGGCATTCCTCGCAGTATCAATTCACGTACCACGTGTTCCACACAAGGTCAGTCACGCTTTTATCTGTGTTGGTTATTCTTTGAAGTTACCACTGCCAGCACATATTAGGCTTCAGCACCTAAGTTACAGAGAAAGATTGAACAAGTTAGGTCTTTATTCTTTGGAGCATAGAAGGTTTGAGGGGGGGACTTGATATTTAAAATTATAAGGGGGATAGATAGAGTTGACGTGGATAGGCTTTTTCCATTGAGAGTAGGGGAGATTGAAACAAGAGGACATGAGTTGAGAGTTAAGGGGCAAAAGTTTAGGGGTAACACAAGGGGGAACTTCTTTACTCAGAGAGTGGTAGCTGTGTGGAATGAGCTTCCAGTAGAAGTGGTAGAGGCAAGTTTGATATTGTCATTAAAAAAAAAATTGGATAGGTATATGGTCAGGAAAGGAATGGAGGGTTATGGGCTGAGTGCAGATCGGTGGGACTAGGTGAGAGTAAACATTTGGCACAGACTAGAAGGGCCGAGATGGCCTGTTTCCGTGCTGTAATTGTTATATGATTATACATATGAGACATCCACTTTATTTTCTGTTCCTTATCAATTCAAATATCATATTCTAGTGTCATTGGCCACAGGTCATGTGTCTGTCTTTTAACACCTTGTTATTGGCTCTACTCCAAGCCAGCATCCACTTATTGCCCCCTTGCTGTCAAGTGACAGTCGATAATTTATGTCTCTTTGTTCTCAATCAGCAATGAGCTCGAATCATTTCAGGCAAGCATCAACCCCATCATTCACAAACCTGCATGTTATAACCAACCAAAGAATATCTCACAAATAACTTCTAATTTGGAACTGATCTCCAGTCCAGCAGATTACCTGGAGCATCATTGTGTCTTCTTTAAAATATTGATCAAGCCAAGCACTTCAAGCTCATGAAATGGCAGCATCCATCCCCAAGCGCACAATGAGAACAAAGACAATCAGTCTTTCTGCTTCCACTGTCCTCAATTCATTCAAATTCATTGATGTGTAGACTGTTCTTTCTGGTTAACAGAATCATTCACCCAACAATTCAACCTACCACAGGATCTTTCTTTCCCTAATAAAAGGCCAGAGAGGTGTTCACTTTCACAGTGAGAGGGGAGACCAACAAACACAAACAACTCACTGATTTATGGTGTTAAAGTCTGCCATGTTGTTTTTTCTCCCTGAGTTCTCTGACTCGAGAATTGGCAATAAGCTCTCCCCCACCAACGAGAGAGAGAGAGAGAGTGCGCAATTCATTGAGTACAGAGCCCCCGACAGCTGATCCGCTGTTTCCAGTGCTCCATTTTCTCCTACAATGCTTCAGTTGGCATCAGCGGTATAGAATTGGCTCATCCTCTGAGCCACAAAGCCTTGGCACTCGTCTTCTAGGACGCGTCCTTAGGATAAATGGCTGGTCGGTGAGTCCCAGGAGTGGGTCCCATTGTTACAAACAACTGGTTTGAGTGTAGCTCTAGGACAGGGTCTTCAAGAACTCCATCCGCCTTAAAAAAGAAAAAGAGAGACGTTAAAGGTAGAAATTAAGCTGTTTTCGTAGATGAGCTCAAAGGAGTCACTGTCAAGCTCCGTTGTAGCTCCACCCATCCAAGTTCAAGTTTGTGGACGTCAACATCTGGGAAGATCTATCCTGCGTCCAACATACTAATGCAGTCACAAAGAAAGCATGCCAGTAGCTCTACTTATCAGGAGTTTGGGGGAGATTTGTTACTTTATCAAAGACTCTAGAGAGTTCTACTAATGTACAGAGAGCATTCTAACTGGATACATCACAACCTTGTACAAAGGTGCCAGTATAGAGGATCACAAGAGGCTGCAGGGGACAGTAGACGGCTCCATCACGGGCACAAAGCTTTCCCACCCCTGAGGATATCTTCAAGAAGTGATCTCTCTTTTGCACCATTTATTAATTTATTGATTGATTCCTTGTAACTTATAGTAATTTTTATGCCTTGCTCTGTACTTCTACCGCAAAACAAAAAAAAATTACGTCGTATGTCAGTGATAATAAACCTGATTCTGATTCTGAAGAAACTTACGACAATCACAGATGAATTTCTGGATATTTGAAGAATCAGAAAATTGAGTTAGTGAAGAAAAACATAAGTACACTCAAAAGGAAGGCACACCAACATCTTTACTTTCTTAGAAGATTAAGGAGATTTGGTTTATCACCAAACTCGTTAACAAACTTCTATAGATGTACAGTACCGGTGAAAGTTACCTCACTGGTTGCGTCATGTTCTGATATGATAAGATGCATCTAAGATACAGTTAGATTTTTTGCACAGCAGGGAAATTTATTAAAGGTTATGGGGAAAAGGCAGGCAGGCGGGGTTGAGTCTATGGCCAGATTAACCTTGATTTTATTGAATGATTTTTAAAGCAAATGATGCATTTACTGCATGTTTCAATGTACACGTATAAATAAACTAGAATCTTGAATCTTGGCAGAGCAGGCTTGACAGGCCAGATGGCCCACTTTTGCTCTGATCTATTATGTTCTTACATGGCAATTGCACAAGCCAGGATCTTCCCAGCTACCAACAGGAGAGGAATGTGTGTGTAATCCTGTACCACTTAATTACTAACATGTCAGAAACAGTGTGATTTTCATCCAGCATCATCGACATGATCTTTGTTATCCGCCAGGTTCAAGTAAAAATCTGAAGAGCTGTACCAAGACATTGGCTTTGTAGATCCAACTACAATAGACAGAGAGGTTCTCTGGACAATCCTGTCAAAACTGGGATGCCCACGCAAATTCGTCAACCTCATCCACCTTTTTCATGACAAGTCCTCTCGAACAGTGACACCGCAGAGTGCTTCAATATTTCAAACAGAGTGAAGCAAGTGTGTATGCTGGCCCCTGTGCTACTCAACCTGTTCTTCACATACATGCTGAATCACACAGACAAAGACCTCGAATGTGTGCCTCCCTGAAGTACAGACCTGATGGATCACTCTTCAACCTGCATTGTCTGACAGCCAGAACAAAGACAGTCAAGACTCTCATCCTTGAAGCCCTCTACCATGATGACTATACTCTGATGGCTCACACTGACTCCAATCTTCAGCTAACTGTCAACAAATTTGCCAAAGCCTCTTGTCTCTTTGGTCTTACCAACAGCCTAGGCAAGACAAAAATCCTATTCCAACCTGCTCCTGGATCAGCTGCTGTCAAGTGAATGAGACTGAGAACAGTGGGAGGATTCAAGTATCTCAGCAGTGCCGTTTGTAGTGATGACTCACTGGACAGAGAAATCAGTGCCAGGATTTGCAAGGCCAGTCAGAGCTGTGGCCGACTGCGATTGTATGTGTTGAACCAGTACAACATCTGCCAGTCCACAAAACTAAAAGCGTTCGAAGCTGTAATCCTCAGCAGTCTCTCGTATGGATGTGAAACCTGGACCGTATACAGAAGACAGCTCAGAATACTGGTGGGATTCCATGCATAGTCTGAGGTTGATCTTTGGCATCCATTGGGAGGACTGAGTCACAGACCTCGAGGCCCTCGGCAGGGCAGGGACCACGAGTGTTGAGGAGGTTATCATAAGAGCACAGCTTTGGTGGTCAGAGCATGTCAAATGCATGAAGGATTCCCAAATCCCCAAGCAGGTGAGCTTTCACTGAGCAAGGGGAATTGACAAAGGCCCCATGAGAGGTCCAAAGACCAGGTTTATACCAAAGTGGTTGGAACAGAGTATGCAAGGCTGGAGTGGCTGGTGAGCCTTCATTAGAATCACTCACAACAACGTGGAGGACGGACGCTGGACAGTACTGATCGCTGCCCGACAAAGAAGGAAGGCAATAGCAGCAGCTCCACCCTAGACCCAGCACAGTTTTCATGCCCTTATCATGGACGTCTATGTCACTCCCAACATGGATGCAACAGCCATATACAAGCACACAACAGAACTGCACAGACCTTACTGTCATCACTGGATACAAAGGTCAACCAATCAACCTACCTGGCAACTGAAATGTACAGGAACGTAAGAAGCTACAAAGAGTAGAGGATTCGGCCAATATAGGCACATCCCTCCCCACCATCGAGAGTATTGGTTCATGAAGGCAAGCTCCACCATCAAAGATCGCCACCGTCCAGGCCATGACATCTTCTCACAGATACCATCAAACAGAAGCCTGAAGTCCCACACCACCAAGTTCAGGAACACCTACTCTCTTCAACTGTTCAATCCTTAAAACCGACTGGCAAAACCCTAATCTCTAATTCAGTATAGTAAAATTATGACCATTTGACACTACAATATACGTTTTTCTGTTCTATTTGTGTTCTTCTAGGACAATTTTGTACAATTTATGCTTTTTCTTTTGAATGGTACACTTTAAGAACTGCTCCGTTGGACACTCACCCTAGCCTTAATGCTTACCAACAGCACCACTTTACGACAGATGTCAGAGCACCTGCCATGCATGCACCTAGAAAACAAGGACACTTGTGTCAGGATGCTGTATCTGGATTTCAGCTCAGCATTCAACACTATAGTCCCACAGACCTTGGTGAACAAACTGCTCCTCGGTCTAAATACCCCACCGTGCAACCGGGTGTTGGACTTCCTGACGAACAGACCTCAGATGGTCAGGATGCATAACCACGCCTCCCTCCCCCTCATCCTCCGCACGGGCTCCCCCCAGGGCTGTGTGCTGAGCCCACTGCTGTACACTCTGCTTACACCTGACTACATGGCCAAGCACCCGAGTAATCACAATGTCAAGTTTGCTGATGGCACAACGGTGGTGGGGCTCATCACCAACGACGATATTACAGCCTACATTGAGGAGGTGGAAGAGCTCGAGGCCTGGTGGAAGGCAAATATCCTTTTTCACAATGTCAACATGATAAAGGTTATTGACTTCAGGAGAAGTTATATCACCCTTTACATCAGCGGCATAGTAACAGAAACTGCAAACAGTTTCAAACTCCTGAGAGTTCACATCTCCCACAATCTCTCATGGTTCCAGAACACATCCCGCACAGCCAGGAAAGCTCTACTTTCTGAGGAGAGTGAGAAGTGTTGGACTATGCACATCTCTACCTCCAGTCATCCTCCAGTTGCACAGTAGAAAACATCCACTTTTTCTGCGGAAAATTGTGGTAAACGATCACTGCAAACAGTGGAGAGGTGAGGCTGACTTGACAGTCGAGGTGTGTGGGTGCAATGCAATGTCGGAGCAAGGTCAAGGCATGTTTGAGAATGAGAAATGGTCAGAGCAAGGTTGAGACAGAGTTGGGGCATGTGAAGCAGAGAAAAGTCAGAGTGCTGGAGTTTTGGAGCGCTTTCAACAAAACCGAGAGCAAGGTTGGATCAAACTAAGCACTGGGCCAATTTGGAAAGGGCGGACATGGGCCGGACAGTGGTGGCGAGGTCAAGGTGCAGAGTGTAACGAAGTGACAGGCCCAGGGAACAAACCGGTGGATTAAAAAGGCGGGTGTCCAGACTGGCGGAGAGGGCCGGGCCGGTTCTGCTCGCTGTTCTGTGACATTTACCACACTCTCTGTGGCACTGTGGCTGAGGCCGTGAGCCTGCTCTGGGCTTCACGTCTTCGAGCTCCGTGATGAGTTGCTCCAAGGTGTGACGAACTGAGGCTGTGACGCTGCACTGATATGCACGGTGTAGTCAGAACTGCCCAAGGCAGTTCCACCAGAACCAGCCTACCCACCGTCAAGGCCATGCTGTATATACAGATAGGTGCGGGAGAAAGGCCAGTAACATCATGAAGGATCCCACCCTCCCCGTTCGTGGACTGTTTGTCCCACCCCATCAGGGTTGAGGCATCCTCACTAGGACCGCCAGACTCAAAAACATATACTTTTCCCGAGCAGAAAGGCTGATCAACACCTTCATCCACTAACCCAGCCCACCACACCCCCAACCACCACTACTTTATTATTTCCTGTCAGTCACCTATTGTATAGACACTCCTGTGCCTAGTGTCACTTTATAGACATACAATCAATCTATGTATACAACCTATCTTATGTACTTACTGTATATTTATTTTGTTATTATTATTATTGTGTTATTTATCTAATTGTGTTTTTTTGCACTGTATTAGATTGGGAGTAACAATTACTTTGTTCTCCTTTATTGGGTACAGGAAATGACATTAACCTATCTTGAATCTTATGCTCTGTGCCTGTGATGGTGCATATCAATGTAATTGTGCAGACAACAATAAACTCAGGTTGTCTTTGAAGACCAGCACAATTTTACTGAATGGTAAATTTGGGGCCAAATGGCCCCTCCTGCTCTACAGGCCATCCCCAGGCTATAAAACACCAGTGACTACATTTCATCAGGAGTTTGAGGAGATTTGGTATGTCCCTCAAACTCGCTAGCAATTTTCTACAGAACTACCGTGGAGAGCATTCCATCACCGTCTGATATGGAGGCCCCACTGCAAGGATCAGTGGAAACTGTGGAGAGTTGTTAACTCAGCCAGATCCATCTTGGGCAATAGCTTCCCCACCATCAAGGACATCTTCAAAAGGTGATGCCTCAAAAAGCATCTTCCATCATTATCCAGGACATGCCCTCAACATACAACATAGAAATTTACAGCACATTACAGTCCCTTTGGCCCACGATGTTGTGCCAACCATGTAAACCACTCTATAAATTTCCTAGAATTTCCCTACCGTATAACCCTCAATTTTTCTAAACCTATTTGAGTCTCTTAAAAGACCGGATTGTATCTGTCTCCACCACCTTTGCTGGCAGTGCATTCCACGCACCCACCACTCTCTGTGTGAAAACTTACTTCTGACATCCCCCTTGTACCTACTTTCAAGCACCTTAAAGTGATGCCCCCTCATGTTAGCCATTTCAGCTCCTGGGAGAAAGCCTCCGGCTATCCACACGATCAGTGCCTCTCATCATCTTATACACCTCTATCAGGTTACCTCTCATCCTCCGTCACTCCAAGAAGAAAGAGGCCAAGTTCACTCAACCTATTCTCATAAGCTATGTTCTCAAATCCAGGCAACATCCTTGTAAGTCTCCTCTGTACTCTCTCTATAGCATCCACATCCTTCCTGTAATGAGGTGACTAGAACTGAACACGGTACTCCAAGTGGGGTCTGGCCAAGGTCTTATATAGCTGTAACATTACCTCATGGCTCTTGAACTCAATCCCATGGTTGATGAATGCCAACACACCATACACCTTCTTAACAACACTGTCAACCTGCACAGCAGCTTTGAGTGTCCTATGGATATGAAGCCCAAGATCTCTGGTCCTCCACACTGCCAAGAGTCTAACCATTAATATTATATTCTGTCTTATAATTTGCCTACTGAATTGAACTACTTCACACTTATCTGGGTTGAACTCCATTTGCCACTTCTCAGCCCAGTTTTGCATCCTATCAATGTCTGGCTGTAACCTCTGACAGCCCTCCACACTATCTACAACACCTCCAACCCTTGTGTCATCAGCAAACTTACCGACCCTCCTACTTCCTCATCCATGTCATTTACAAAAATCACAAATGGTGGGGGGGGGGGGGGTCCCAGAACAGAACCCTGTGGAACACCACTGGTCACCGGCCTCCATGCAGAATATGAACCATCCACAACCACCCTTTGCCTTGTGGTCAAGTCAGTTCTGGATCCAGAAAGCAAGGTCTCCTTGGATCCCATTCTCTCATTACTATCATCAGGGAGGAGGTACAGGAGCCTGAAGACCGACACTCAAGCTTTTAGGAGCAGCTTCTTCCCCTCCACCATCAGATTTCTGAAAGGACAATGAACCCATGAGACTACCTCACTAATCTTGCTCTCTTTTTCCATGACTTCTATATATTCCAGTAATGTATAGTATTTTATGCAATGTACTGCTGCTACAAAACAACTAATTTCACAAAATAAGTTAGTGATATTAAACCTGATTCTGATTTACAGACACCTTTGAATTCCCATAACATTATTAAATTCAAAAGTCTGATGTAGGTACATACCTATGTCTGTTGCTGCACAAGGCAGAATTAGATTTCTGCCTGTTTCCACTTTTAGTCATTGTTCTTTCTTATCACTAGGTGATTTTAATGCCATTTAGTGCAGTGCTATGGAAGGGAGGTCACATCCTTCCTGTGGTCTGATGCCCAGAACTGCACATAGTTCGCTAGCTGAGTCCTGGCCAATGTTTATAAAGTTTTCTTGTACTCAGTACCCTGACTAACAAACGCTATTATTAACTATTCACAGCATGGACATCTATTTCACCAACTTCTGGTAATTTCTAGCCCCCCCCCATCTAATTTTTTATCTCCCATTCTGGCTTCCCTCGTAACCCTTCTGCTCACAAGCCTATCAACTCCCCCGATGCTCCCCTTCCTTCCCTTTCTCCCATGGTTTTCTCTCCTCCTATCTGATTACTACTACTTCTGCCCTTTACCTGTTCCACCTGTCACCTCCTAGCTTTTTACTTTATCCCCTCTCCCCACCCACCCACCTTCCCCCTTCACCTGGCTTCACCAATCACCTGCCAGCTTGTAGTCCTTCCCCATCCTTCCACCTTTTTGTTCTGGCTTCTTCCCCTTTCCTTTCCAAATCTGATGAGGGATTTCAGCTCGAAGTATTGACTGCTTATCCCCACTCCATAGATGCTCCCTGACTGTTGAGTTCCTCCAGCATTTTGCATGTTGCTCTACATTTCTATCATCTGCAGAACCTCTTGTTTATGGACATTATACCATACGCTTCCCAACTTCCACACTGACGACCCTCTGTTCCTCTTGGGAAAAAGAAGGGTATTAGGACTAATTGGATAGACCCACAAGGAACAGGCAAAGATTTGATTGGCTGACTGGCTTCTTTCTATAGGAATCACCCACCCTAACACGAAGTTGCTCCAGCAACAGCAGTTATTATTGTTGACCACATCCGATCCAGAACAGGCCATTGGCCCAGTTCTCCAACCTGAGGCTTAAGCTCCTTGAAACCCTGCTTCCACCATCTTAACCTGTTCCTTGCTCCAAGAGGTGTTGGTTATACTTTCTGTCATCTTCTTGAGGTGGGAGAGCTCGATTTCCTCATCACACCCTAGCTGAAATTTATTCTCAATCCCTTTTTGGAGAGCTGCCATCTATTCAGAGGGACACAGTAGCATAATGCAAACAAGATAAAACCTGCAGATGCTGGAAATCCAAGCGACACACACAACATGCTGGAGGGACTCAGCAGGCCAGGCAGCATCTATGGAAAAGAGTAAACAGTTGACATTTTGGGCTGTGACCCTTCACCTTCTCTTCTTACCTGCCCATCACCTCCCTCTTGTTCTCCTCTCCCTTCCCTTCTTTGCAAGGTCTTCTGTCCTCTCCTATCAGATTCCCCTTTCTCCAGCCTTTTAGCTCTTCCACCAATCAACTTCCCAGCTCTTTACTTCACCTGCTCCTCCTCTTCAGTTTCACCTATCACCTGCCACCTTGTACGTCTCCCTCCCCTCGCCCCCACCTTCTTATTCTGACTTTTCTCCTTCCTTTCCAGTCCTGATGAAGGTTTTCTGCCCGAAACATTGACTTTTCCGTAGATGTTGCCTGGCCTGCTGAGTTCCTCCAGCGTTTTGACTTGATGGTATAGTGGTTAGCAAAATCACTTTACAGTGCCAGTGATCAGTGAGTGGAGTTAGGTTACCTCCACTGCCCGTAAAGAGTTTGTAAATTCACTCCAGGATCATATGGGTTTTCTCTGGGTGCTCTGGCCTCCTCCCACATTGTTTAGGGTTAGTAGGTTGAGGGCACACTACATTGGTGCCACTTCAAGTCAAGTCACTTTTATTATCATTTCGACCATAACTGCTATGTACAGTGCATAATAAAAATGAGACAATGTTTTTCAGGACCATGGTATTACAAGACACAGTACAAAAACTAGACTGAACTACGTAAAAAACAACACACAGAGAAAAAAGAACTTGAGGGCTGCCTCCAGTACATTTATACTTTTAAGATGTAAATGTCCCATTTCACTGTATGTTTTGATGTGTATGTGACAAATGAAGCTAATCTTAAATCTTATTGCATGTCAGTTGGTGAGAGAGGTGAACCAGGGTGTTGCCCTCACAGGGCAACAACCCAACACTTTGAAAGATGTCATTAAGATGGAAAGAGTACAAAGATTTACAAAGAATATTGCCAGGGCACAATGTCCTAGGTTAAGTGGAAATCAAACTGATGAGGACTTTATTCCTTGGAGTGTAGGAGGCTGAGAGGTGATCTGACAGAAATGTATAAGATCATGAGGGACGTAGAGAGGGTGAATACTCACAATCTTTTTTCCAGGAAAGGGAACTATATATTATATAGTAGAGGTTTAAGGTGAGAGGGGGAAGATATGAAAGGGGCACTAGTGGTGACTTCTCCACATGGAAGGTGATGCTCATATAGAACAGGCTGCCAGAGGAAGTGGTTGAGGCAGGTATATCAACAACATTAAAAATGTACATATGTATGTGGTTAGAAGATATATAGAATAGAATAGCACTCTACAGGCCATTCAGCCCATAGTGTTGTGCTGACCTTCTAACCTTTTCCTGCCACATAGCCCTCCATTTTTCTTCTATCCATGTGTCTCTAAGAGTCTCTTAAATGTCCCTAATGTATCTGCCTCCACCATCATTCCTGGCAGGGCGTTCCTCACACCCACAACTCTCTGTGTAAAAAAAAACCTTCTTCTAACATGCCCCCACCTAGACTTTCCTCCAATCACCTTAAACTTATACCCTCTCATATTTTCCACTGCCCTGGGAAAATGTCTCTGGCTGTCCAATTTATTGATGTCTGTTACCATTCTATACACCTCTCATCCTCCTTCACTCCAAAGAGGGAAGCCCCAGCTCACTCAACCTGTCCTCATAAGACACGCTCGCTAATCCCGGTAGCATCCTGGTGAATCTCCTCTGCACCCTCTCTAAAGATTCCACCTCCTTCCTATAATGAGGCAGGCAGAACTGAAATCAATACTGTGTAGGTTGGCACAACATTGTGGGATGGAGAGCTGTACTGTACTGTAATGTTCCATGTTCTGTGTGTTTTTTCTATGTTGTATTTCACGTGTCCAAGTCTTGCTGTATTTGACTAAGGATTTCTTCATTATCACAAAAAGCCGTGTTGACCAAATCAAAGGTGGTTGTAATGTATTATGTAACTATTTGTAGGTCAGAGTGTGTATGATGTCAGGACGGGGTTAAGAAAAGTGGAAGACTCTTGAATAAACGTGGTTGTTCAATCTACAGCAGTGCCCTAGTCACATTGATACTCCATGGTGTCAGAAGAAATTGTGGAAAAAAAAGAAGAGAAGACATGTAAAAGATGTCACAGTTACAGCCACCATCAAGTTTAAGCCTACAAAGTAATCTTGCTGAGAACTGGAAAATATGGATCCAGAAGTTTGAGCTGCTTTGCACTGCTAGCGGCGTAGCTGAAAAGACGGAGAAAGTGCAATGTGCTACGTTTCTGCATGTGGCAGGGGAAGAGGCAATAAAGGTTTGCAACACGTTTGTCCAAGATTATGAGCAAGATAAAATTGAAGTGTTGAAGAAAAAGTTTCAAGATTACTGCGAACTGAGAAAAAACCTACCTTACATCCGACACATGTTATTCACGAGGGCTCAAGGACCAACAGAGACTATAGGTGCCTATGTAACAGATTTGAAGAACAAGGCAAAAGACTGTGAGTTTGGACAACTGCATGATTCTTTAATACATGACAGGATTGTATGCGGCATACGAGATGATCAATTGAGAGGCAGGCTATTGAGAGAGGCGGATCTTACACTAGAAAAGGCAATTGATGTTTGCCGTGCCAGCGAGATCACGTCAAGTCAGGTTAAAGTGCCTAATGAAGAGATTGAAGTGCACAAAATAAAAACTATGAAACTGACAAGAGTAGGACAAAGCCAGCTCCACAGGATGATCAAAAGGAAGTTGACTGCAAGTTGACTGTGGTTATAAACATGGATACAGAAAATGTCCAGCCTTTGGTCAGACATGCAAGTTATACTAGAAAAGAAATCACTTTGCAAAGATGTGCAAATCGCAGGAGCACACAAAGAAAATGCATGGTGTGGAACAGAGTGAGGGCAACTGTGACATGTCCATTGGCACAGTTGAAGTAGAACAGGAGGTATGCATCAAGAGTATTGACAATGCAGAGATGGAGGATGAAGATGTTTCGACTCAAGATCTGATGATAAACAGGAGGAATGTGACATTTAAGCTTGACACTGGGGCAAAGTGCAATGTAATGTTTACAGAAACATTCAACTCACTGGACATCAGAGGAATACTGAGAAAATCCCTCCTGTATGATATCACATAAACACAAGACAGAACAAGACTAACTGACAAAAACCACATAACTATAACATACAGTTACAACGGTGCAAAGCAATACCGTAATTTGATAAGAGCAGACCATGGGCACGGTAAAAAAAAAAGTCTCAAAGTCCCTGATAGCCCATCATTTCACGTAGACGGCAGAAGGAAGAAAGACTCTTCCTGCCATGAACCTCCAACGCGGCAAAACTTCCCGATGCAGCCTCTGGAAGCACCCGACCACAGCCAACTCTGAGTCCGTCCGAAAACTTCGAGCCTCCGACCAGCCCTCCGACACCGAGCACCGAGCACCATCTCTGCCGAGCGCTTTGACCCCACCTGCAAGCTTGTTACATATTTCGGCCACAAGAAGGTGCCATTGGGAAAGAAAGCACTCACCTGTGTGTACAAAGGACAAAAACACAACATAGAGTTTGAGATAGTACAGCAACATGTTCCAGCAATTCTGGGCAAAGCAACATGCACAAAGCTAGGCCTGGTGAAGCGTATCTATGGTGTTGAGAAAGAAAATGACATTCTCAAAGACTTTGCTGACTTGTTTTCTGGATTAGGATGTTTACCAGGGAAACACCATATCCAGATTGATCAACTATTGTACCAGTCGTGCATGCTCCGAGAAAGATTCTAGTAGCTCTCAGGGATCGAGTAGTGGAGGAGCTACACAGAATGGAACAGATGGGAGAGAGAAACGAGAGAAATAGAACCGACTGACTGGGTGAATAGAATGGTGACAGTGGTCACAGAGAAAAAGATTAGGATTTGCATGGATCCACAAGATCTCAACCGAGCCATCAAAAGAGAGCACTATCCGCTGCTCACGGTTGAAGAGGTTGTCTCCCGCATGCCTAATGCAAAACACTTTTCAGTATTAGACGCAAATCAAGGTTTCTGGCAGATCAAGCTGGATGAGGAATGTTCCAAGTTATGCACTTTCAACACGCCCATAGGGAGATATCATTTCCTGCGTCTACCCTTTGAGATTTCTTCTGCATCCGAGGTATTCCAGAGGTCCGTGGCACAAATGATTGAAGGCCTGGACAGGGTGGTCAACATCATTGATGATTTGCTGATATGGGGTGACACCATTGAGGAACATGATCAGAGACTGAGGAAGCTCCTGGAGAGAGCACGTGAGTACAACCTAAAACTGAACAAAAGTAAATGTAAGATCAGAACTACAGAGATCAAATACATAGGTCACGTACTCAGCACTGATGGGCTAAAACCAGATAATGAAAAGGTCAGGGCTGTGGTACAACTACCACCACCCGAAGATAGGCAAGAACTTCTGAGTTTCATGGGCATGATACAGTATCTTGCCAAATTCATTCCCAACTTATCGGAGGTCAGTGCTCCACTTCGAAAACTACTAGAGAGCAACACTGAATGGCATTGGGAAGACGAACAAAAGAAAAGTTTTGACACATTGAAGCAGTTGGTTACCAATGCACCAGCACTCAAGTTCTATGATGTCAATAAACTGGTGACAATGTCTGTGGATGTCAGTTCGGAGGGAATAGGAGCTGTTATACTGCAGGATGGGAGGCCCGTGGCATATGGATCACGAGCACTTACAGACTGTCAACGCCGATATGCTCAAATCGAGAAGGAATTACTTGCCATAGTTTATGGGTATGAGAAGTTCCACCAGAATGTATATGGCAAAGAAATCCAGGTTGAGAGAGATCACAAACCACTTGAGAGCATCTTCAAAAAGCCACTTCATCAAGCTCCTATGAGGCTGCAAAGGATGCTTCTCAGGCTACAGAGGTACACTCTCACAGTCACCTATAAGCCAAGAAAAGAACTGCACATCACTGATGCTTTGAGCCGTGCTTACCTCAAAGAGCAAAAGGAGGAGTTGCTAGGAAGAGAGTTTGAGGTCAACTGGATTACACCTCAGCTACCCATCTCTGAGGAGAAGCTGAACACGTTCAGGAAAGCGACTGCAGATGATCCTGAAATGCAAATGCTAAGAGACAGTACAATGAATGAATGGCCAACAGAAAGAAAAGATGTTCCGAAGGAAATACAGAAATACTGGACATTTAAAGAGGAAATCAGCTATACATCAGGACTAATGTTCAAAACGGCAAAACTCATCATACCAAGCCAAATGAGACCGGAAATGCTCAACAGAATTCACAAGTCATACCTGGGGATAGTGAAATGTAAAGAAAGAGCAAGGGATATTCTCTATTGGCCAGGCATGTCAACTCAGATAGAGGACATTGTGTCTCAGCGTGCTGTCTGTAATGAAAACAAAAACAGCAATCCAAGAGAGCCTTTGCTTCCCCATCCACTACCAGGAAGACCATGGGAGAAGATTGGCACAGATCTCTTTCACTACAATGGTGCAGAATATCTGCTTTGTATGGACTACTATTCAAAATATCCGGAGATCACCAAGTTAAGTGACACGTCCAGTCAAGGTGTCATTACCGCAATGAAGTCGACATTCGCAATACATGGTATTCCAGATATTGTCGTTAGTGACAATGGTCCACAATATGCCAGCGGTGAGTTTAGAGGGTTCTCAGAAAGCTGGGAATTTCAACATGTTACTTCCATTCCAGGGCATGCTCGGTCTAATGGACAAGCAGAGAGAACTGTACAAATTGTCAAGAACATGCTCAAGAAGGCACAAAGCAGCAGCAGTGACCTTTACATTGCTCTGCTTGAATACCGCAACACACCGATTGAGGGTGCGGGGCTCTCTCCTGCACAGTTGTTGATGGGATGTCGTCTGAAGTCCAAGCTGCCAACATCCACGACTCTACTGACTCCTGAAGATAATGCTCACGTACATGACAAGCAAAAGTACAAGCAAATAAAGCAAAAGAGCTACTATAACAAACATACAAGACAGTTGCCAGATCTGCATACAGGTGAAAATGTCAGAATACAGAGAGGAGACACGTGGCAACCAGCTGTGGTTGTGAACAGACATCAGCAACCAAGATCCTTCAGAGTTCGCACGCCAGACGGAAGAGTCTACCCATACACAGCAGCACCTCTACTTCCTTAGAAGCTTGTGCCGAACTGGCATGTCATCTAACACTTTGACAAACTTCTCTAGATTCAGAGTGGAGAGTATCCTGACTGGTTGCACCATGGCCTGGTATGGAAATACCAATGCCCGGGAATGGAAATGCACACAAAAAGTGGTGGATACAGCCCAGTCCATCACAAGTAAAGACCTGCCCCCCATTGAGCACATCTACAAGGAGCACTGCCACACGAAAGTGGCATCCATCGTCAAGAACCCCCACCATCCAGGCCCTGCTCTCTTTTTACAACTACCATTGGGAAGGAGGTAGAAGGGGCTTACATCCCACACCGCCAGGTTCAGGAACAGTTATTATCCTTCAACCATCAGGCTCCTGAACCAGAGGGGATAACCTGACCCACTTCAACACTGAACTGAATCCACATTCTTTCAAAGAATCTACACCCCATGTTTTCAGTATTATTTATTTGTTTATTTATTAATCTTACTTTTTATTTGCAGTTTGTCTTTTGCACATTGTTTCTCACTCTGTGTGTAGTTTTTCATTGATTTTATTGCATTTCTTGATTCTACTGTGAATGCCTGCAAAAAAAATGAAAATCAGGGTAGTATATGGTGACATATTTATACTTCAATAATAAATTTCCTTGGAACTTTGATGGAGCAGCCAAAGATCTTACAGAATAGAAGGGCAGGTACGATGGGCTGAATGGCCCATCTCTTCTCCTGTTTGTGCCCTTATATGAAGCCCTTCATTGCAAAGTATAACAAGTAGCATTGAGGGAAATCTGATGAGTAACAAAAACTCATTTTCATACTAGTTATGGTTCTGGAAGTGAATTGGTCTAGTGGAAGATAGTAACAGGAAGGCTAGATGTGAATGCAACATGTGGATCTATGTGTACTCCTGTGGGTGCAGCTCTTGTGAAAACAAAAGGGAGCTCTGTAAGTCAGTCATATGACTCCGAAATGGCAACGGTGCAGTGCACTTAAAAAAAGTTGCCAGTCTTAAAAGTTCCAAACTTCAATTAGTATTGAGAAGTGAGATGAGAAGGTTTGAAAGAATGTCAGTTGCCCAATTTAATGTGGTTGTTAACCTCCGCTCTCAAATGAGGCCAAATGTCAGGGCTTCTCAGTCACTTTCTGTTTCCATGATTCTGATACTACTGAAGTGGAAAATAATGTTTCAAAAGATCCAAGGTTGGAAATGCTGAAAATTTAACTGCTCGGTCAACACTGCCATCGGGGGAGCTTGGGATCATTGTAAGGTTGAAGCAGGTTCGTGGCTTTGGTGAGCGAGACAGAAAACATCAAATGCAAATAAGTATAATAATCATTTACTTATAAACAGTAAAAACAATTGTCAAATATTTAAGTCCCCCCAGCTTACAAAACCTACAAAAACAAATACTTAGTTAAAAGTCAAAATGAGTGAATCTGCAGATGCTGGAAATAAATAAAAAACACAAAATGCTGGCAGAACTCAGCAGGCCAAGCAGCATCTATGGGAGGAGGTAGTGACGACGTTTCGGGCCGAAACCCTTCATCAGGAGTGAAGCAACATGGGATGGTCGAGGGGGGATAAGAAGTGGGGGGAGGGATAAAGCAGAGAGCTGGGAAGTGATAGGCTGGAGGGAAATGGGTTAGGGGGAAGGTGAAGAATTATGGGAAATAAAAGAGAAAGAAAGGTAGGGCTGGGGGGAGATTATAGTGAGGGGAGAAAAGAGAGAGAAAGAGAACCAGACTATAGGGATGGGGGTAAGAGTGGGGGGCAGGGGTATCAACGGAGGTCAGTGAGTTGGATGTTCATGCCAGCAGGAAGGAGGCTACCTAGGCGGGAGATAAGGTATTGCTCCATTGACCCGCGTGTGGCCTCATCTTGACGGTAGAGGAGGCCATGGACAGACATGTCGGAGTGGGAGTGGTCTGTGGAATTGAAGTGTGTGGCCACAGGAAGATCCCACCACTGCTGGAGGACTGAGCGCCGGTGTTCGGCCAAACGGTCTCTCAGTCTGCGGCGGGTCTCCCCAATGTATAAATGGCCACATCAGGAGCACCGGATGCAGTATATCACCCCAGTTAACTCGCAGGTGAAGTGGTGCCTCACCTGAAAGGACTGTCTGGGGCCTGGGATGGTGGTGAGGGAAGAAGTGTGGGGGCAGGTGTGACAGCTTCTTCCACCAGGCCATCATGCTTAATTCATGCTGACACAACGGTATTCCTATGTTATATTGACTGTTTTCTTGTACATAGTATTTATTATAAATTACTATAAGTTGCACATTTAGACAGAGATGTAATGTAAAGATTTTTACTCCTCATGTATATGAAGGATGTAAGTAATAAAGTCAATTCAATTCAATACCTTCCCTGTGGTTCTGGGGTCAAAGGGAGAAGAGAGAATCTCTCACACATGCTGTACTTTATATCCAATGTGTTTGAAACCGGACACTAGGTGCTGTGACACACAAGTCAACCAATGGAAAGAACAGCTGCAGTTTTTAAACTGACCAATCACAATCGACACAACAGAAGCAGCTTTTGACTAGCAAAATAAGCCACGCATCCACAGGACAATCATTTATGTGTATTTTAGTTTAACAAGCTAATAACACTTGTTAACGTGCACTGCGAAAAGTAACCTAATTTGTGTTACAGTACTGACTGCAATGAATGGGGTGCCACAGGGATCAGTACTGGGTCCATTGATGTCTATATAAATAATTTTGATAATAATGTAGTAAACTGGATGAACAAATTTGCAGATAACACCAAGACAGCAAGAGAGCTGGCTATTAACTTCAGGAGAAGGAAACCAGAAGTCCATGAGCCAGCCTTCATCAGAGGATCAGAAGTGGAGAGGGTCAGAAACTCCTTGGTGCTATTATTTCAGAGTACTGAGCCCCGCATGCAAGTGCAATTACGAAGAAAGCACGGCAGTGCCTCTAATTCCTTAGGAGTTTGCAAAGATTTGGCATGACATCTAAAACTCTGACAAACTTCTATAGATGTGTAGCAGAGAGTATATTGACTGGGTGCATCACTGCTTGGTATGGAATTGCCAATTCCCTTGAACCGAAAATCCTACAAAAAGTAGTGGATAAAGCCCAGTCTATCACGGGTAAAAAAAAAGTCCTTCCCATCATTGAACATATCTACATGAAATGCTGCTGCAGGAAAGCAGCATCCATCATCAGGGACCCCTATCACCCCGGACATGCTCTTTTCTTGCTGCTGCCATCGGGAAGAAGGTACAGGAGCCTCAGGTCTGACACCACCAGGTTCAGGAACAGTTATTACCCCTCAACTATCAGGCTCTTGAACCAAAGGGGATAACTTCACACAACTTCACTTGTCTCATCATTAAAGTGTTCCCACAATTCCCACAAAATTGAAAAAGCGCAGAGAAAATTTACAAGAACGTTGTTGAGTTATAGGGAAAGGCTGAGTAGATTAGGACTTTATTCCCTGGAGCATAGGAGAATGAGGGGAGATTTGATAGAGGTGTACAAAATTATGAGGGGTGTAGATACGGAAAATGCAAGCAGGCTTTTTCTGCTGAGGTTGGGTGAGACTAGAACTAGAGGGCATAGGTTGAGGATGAAAGCTGAAATATTAAAAGAGAAGCTGAGGGGGAACTTCATGCAGAGGGTGCTGCAGATTTGGAACGACCTGCCAGAGGAGGTGGTGGATGTAGGTTTGATTTCGACATTTCAGCAATGTTTGGACAAGTACATGGATGGGAGGGTATAGAGGGCTATGGTCTGGGTCTAGGTAGATGGGACTAGACAGAAAACCAGCCTGGCATGGACTAGATGGGCCAAAGGGCCTGTTTCTGTGCTGTTGTGCTATATGACTCTAAAAGTGCCAGAACTTGCACTTTATAGGAACAGATGATTCTGGGCTCCCCAGGGTCTTTAAGCCCACCTGCAGTCCTACGACAGGCAAGTGATGAGTTGATCTAGTTGGATTGATGTACCGCAGCAGCATCACCTGTACCCCTGGTGCTGTTATGCTGAGGGGTTACAGAGCAGGGTTGCTTTCATCCTGCAGTCGTAATGGTCATGAAAGTCCAAACTAATGCTACGGCAGATGCTAGAAAGCTGAAACAAAGAAAAAGAATTCTAGGAAAACACTCAGCTGGTCAGGCAGCATCTGTGGAGAGAAACATAGTCAACTTTACCGGTCTGGGATAGGGAGAAGCCAAACTCGCAAGGGATTCTGCAAATGAATACAAGTATACAAGATATCACTTTCAGGTTCGTGGGGACAGCGCGGGGCGTTAGGAGTTAGCATAGTGGGATGACATAACACTTTACAGCACCAACTATCCCAGCTACTTGGGTTTAATTCTCACTGCTGTCTGTAAAGAGTTTGTCTATTTTCCCTGTTAATCTGCGAGTTTCCTCAAGGTGCTCCGGTTTCCTCCCACATTCCAAAAACATGTAGTCAGGGTTAGTGAGTTATGGGAATGTTACATTCACACCAGAAGCTTTGCCACACTTGCAGACTGCCCCCAGCTCATTCTTGAACTGTGTTGGTCGTTGACACAAACAACGCATTTTCACTGATTGTTTTGATGTACTTGTGACAAATAAAGTGAATATTTGTCTTTTGATCTTTAAGTTAGGGTTTAGGGACAGGGATGAGGGAGAATCAGAGGTCAGGGACAGTAGATGGAGAGTCAGGGGCAGGAGCTAGAGGTTGAAGTTCAGGCTGGAGTGCTCTGCAGTCAATCCTGGACGTGGGGTTGTTGGGTGCTGAGGAGAGCAATGAGTTACAGGTTGGCGAGGCCCAGACTGCAGGTCTGCGTGTGCTGGGGACTCCACCCCTGGGCTATTACAGTCAGAGTTCAGAAGCCAAGGCCCAAACATCAAACAGTGATCGGTGCATCCTGAGGTCAATACCCAGAGGTCAGCGAAGTCTTGAGGGCAAAGCCAAATGTTGAACTCCAGAGCTTGGCAATTCCAGAGGTAGAAAACCCAAAGTTTGAAGCCCCTGGGTGAGCTTGTCCAGAGCCAGAGGCCTGATATCTCTGATTCTGAGCCAGGGACTAGAGGCCTGGAGGCGGGCAGTCCTGGGTTGGAAGACTGCGTGGGTGTGTGAGTGGGCAGGAGATTGAGAGGGGGGGGTTGCTGTTGTCCTGTTTTGTTATGTTGTTGCTTATGCTGTTGTGCTGGACACGGTGGACATGCTATGTTGGCACCAGAATGTGTGGCAACACTTACAGGTGGTCTCCAGCATATTCTTGGGTGTGTTGGTTGTTTATGCAAATGACACACTAGTTGTTGGAATGAAAATCGTCTCTCTGGTGTGCGTGTGAGAAAAGAAATGGTTTTGCAGGCAGATATGGGTTCAAAGCTGATGAACTCACTGTGCCCTGAAGGGCGGCGGCTCCAGCACATAACTTCAAGGAGCTGAGGAACAAATGCTGTTTGGGCCACGCAGATTCAAATGGCACGCTGACGTATTTCACCTTGTGCCAGTTGTGGTTACACAGTGGGTACAGCCACAGTCTTGCACCTCCGGTGACCTAATTTTAACCTTGACCTCCTATGTGTAGGTTACGCATTTTCACCAAGGCTACACTGGCTTTCTCCTCCGGTGCTCTGGTTTCCTCCCACATCCTGGGGGGGGTGGGGGGGGGTTGGTTAATGAGAATGTTGGGGGAATGAAGTGGGCTGGAGGGTTGTGTAAATGGGTGGTTGGTGGCTATCATGGCAACAGTGGGCTGAAGTACCTATTTCTGTATAGTATGACACCAATCCACTCATCAACGTTACTGAGAAAGGGTTTTTACACAGCAGACCTCCTGGAGACCACTGCTGGCATTGGGTGGTGGTGAAGACAGGCTTGATTATAGACTGTGGATGCTTCAGAAAGATGGCACCTGTCAGTAAGGACCCTCACCATCCAGGACATGTCCTCTTCTCATTACTACCATTAAGGAGAAGGGACAGGAGCCTGAAAATATACACTCAACAATTTAGGAACAGCTTTAACCCCTCTGCTCTTAGATTTCTGTGAAACAGCATTATGAAGGACCTTATACACCCCTCATACAAACTCTTCTCCCTCCTGCCGTCTGGGAAAAGGCACCGAAGCATTCGGGCTCTCACAACCAGACTATGTAACAGTTTCTTCCCCCAAGCTATCAGACTCCTCAATACCCAGAGCCTGGACTGACACCTTACTGCCCTATTATCCTGTTTAATATGTATTGTAATGCCTGCACAGTTTTGTGCACTTTATGCAGTCCTGGGTAAGTCTGTAGTCTAGTTTAGTTTTTTTTCTGTGTTGTTTTTTATGTAGTTCATTCTAATTTTGTACTGTGTCATGTAACAACATGGTCCTGAAAAAACATTGTCTCATTTTTACTGTGTACTGTACCAGCAGTTATGGTCGAAATGACAATAAAAATGACTTGACTTGACTTGAATGTATGAACACTACCTTATGATATTTTGCTCTCTTATGCACTATTTTTTTATATATATAAATATACATTTATTATGTAACTTATAGTATATTTTATATATTGCACTGTAATGCTGCCACAAAACAACAAGTTTCATGACACATGCCTGTGATTTTGATTTTGACTCTGAAGAGATTGAACATAGAATATTACAGCACAGGAGCAAGCCCTTTGGCCAATGATGTTGTGCTAATGGCACCCAATCCCCGCTGCCTGCACACGGTCCAGGTCCCCTCCAATTTCTGCAAATTCTTGTGTCAGTCTAGGAGCCTCTTTAAAAGCCTCTATCATATTCTATACTTTCCTCTAATTACCTTAGAATTCTGTCCCCCTGTGTTAGACATTTATATTCTGGGAAAAAGTCTCTGGCTGTCCACTCTACCTATGCCTCTTATCAACTTGTACATGTCTATCAAGCTATCTCTCATCTTCCTTTGCTTGAAAGAGAAAAGTCCAAGTTCACTCAACCCATTCTCATACGACATTGTCTCTAATCCAGGCAGCATCCTGGTAAATCTCCTCTGAACCTTCTCTAAAACAGCCACATCCTTCCTATAATAAGGCAACCAGAACCGCGCACAGATTCCGTTGGTTGTTAATGCAAATGTTATATTTCACTGTATGTTTTGGTGAACATGTGGTAATTAAATTAACCTGAAATATTCATCCGTGTAAGGCCTTTGAAGATGTACGATAATTTGGTTATCAAGGATAGACCTGAAGGAAGGGAGTACTGGACATTAACTGACCACCTCATGGGTGACAGACAGACAGACATACTTTATTGATCCCGAGGGAAATTGGGTAATGTACAATTCGAAAACCCCAGAGACTATACGGACTATAGAAGAAATGTATTGTCAGGGCTATCGATGACTTCCCTCATTAATCAGGGGATTAAGTTCAGGAGACGTCAGGTCATATTTTCAGCTCTATAAAACCCGGGTTAGACCATACTTGGAATATTGTGTTCAGTTTGGTCGCCACATTTATAGGGAGGCTTTAGAGAGGGTGCAGAGGAGATTTACCGGGATGCAGCCTGGATTAGAGAGTATGATTTATGAAGAAAGGTTGAGCAAGCTAGGGCTTTTCTCTTTGGAGTGAAGGAGGATGAGAGGTGACTTGGTAGAGGTGTACAAGATGATAAGCGGCATAGGTATATTGGACAGCAAGAGACTTTTCCCCAAGGTGGCAATGGTTAATAGCAGAGGAGGTCCTTTTAAGGTGAGTGTAGGAATGTTTATGGGGGATGTCGGAGGTAGTTTTTTTTTACACAGCCTGGAATGCACTGCTGGAGGTGGCAGTAGAGGCTGATACAATTGAAGAATCTCTTTGATAGACAAGTGGTGGAAAGAAAAAATGGAGGGTCATGGGCTGTGTAGGAGGGAAGGGTTAAATGATCTTGGAGTAAGTTGGCACAACATTATGGGCTGAATGACCTGTATTGTCCTATGTGCTAATTAAAGATCAGGGATTGCTTGGGATGGAACTCCTGTGCAGAAAAGGCCAGCTGGTCTGGGTGTTTGAACAGTTACAGATTACCTTGGTATCATGAATCATTCATAAAGTGCGTGGGGACGAAGAGCTCGGTAAAGTTCAAAAGTGTGAAGGAACTTGAAATAAAAGACAGGAGGGAAAGTTGTTATAAACTGATACCCCTATTAAAACCTCCCTGCAAAATTCTGTGATAAACAAGAGCCCCAAAATGACGTGCAAAGTTGTGAAAAGATTAGTTAAGGAAAACCAAATGTGTGAGTAAGTGTCTAAGACAAGCTGTGAAGCACCTCCTGTCAGTATCATTGACTGTAGAGAATGGTCACTTCACCCCCTGCACATTTATCTTTAGAGAGGAAAGTGTTCATTTCTATGTCTACCTGAGCATGGGCCAAGGTGTTTTGAAGGGAGAACAGGAAATTGTTTAAGTGCTCAGCACATCAGGCAGCATCTGTGGAGAAATGAAACCATTAAATCTTGAGGTTGAAAACCCTTGGGAAACTTGGAATGTTGTGTTCATTTCTGGTCGTCTCATTATGGGAAGAATGTGGAAGCTTTAGAGAGTGCGCAGGGATTTACCAGGATGCTGCTTGGATTACAGAGTATGTCTTCTGAGGATAGTTGAGTGAACAAAGGCTTTTCTTTTGGAGCACAGGAGGATGAGAGGTGATTTGATAGAGACATACAAGATGATAAAAAGCATAGATTGAGACTACAGTCAGAGAGTTGTTTTCAGGACAGAAATGGCTAATATGAGGGGGCATAATTTTAAGGTGATTGGAGGAAAGTAAAAGGGGGGAATGTCAGAAGGGGGTTCTTTACACAGAGAGTGCTGAGTGCATGGAACACCCTGTCAGGGGTGGTGGGACATGAAGAGCAGTTATGAAGCTCTTAGACACATGGATGATAGAAGAATGAGGGCTGTATAGGAGGGAAGGGTTAGATTAATCTTAGAGTAGGTTGGAAGGTTGGCACATCATGAGCCAAAGGGTCTCTACTATACTGTTCCATGAAATTACTTGAAATGTAATCTCTCTCTTCCCACAGAGGATCTGATGAATTGTCTGTGTTTGTTTCAGATTTCCAGCACCTGCAGTTTTTAATTCTCATATTTGTTGAAGTAAATTAGTTTATTATTGTCACATGTATTGAGGTACAGTGAAAAACTTTGTTTCATATGCCACACAAACAGATGATTTCAGTACATAGTACTTTGAGACAGTACAAGGGAAAACAATAACAAAATGCAGAATAAAGTGTTATGATTACAGAGAGAAGGCAGTGCAGGTAAACCCAAAGTACTCTGCAGATGCTGTGGTTAAATAAACACGTACAAACAAGCTGGATGAACTCAGCAGGTCGGGCAGCATCAGTGGAAACAAGCAGTCAACGTTTCGGGCCGAGACCCTTCGTCAGGACTGAAGAAGGAGAGGGCAGGGGCCCCATAAAGAAGGTGGGGAGAGGGTGAAAAACCAATCAAAGGAAAGATCAAGGGGTGGGGGAGGAGAAGCAGGGAGGGGATAGGCAGGAGAGGTGAAGAAGGAATCTAAGGGGAAAGCACTCTGGGTAGTAGAAGAAGGCAGAATCATGAGAGAGGTGATAAGCAGCTAGAAGAGGAGGCAGAGTGAAAGTGGGGTGGGGGAAGGGAGAGGGAGGGAATTACCGGAAGTTGGAGAATTCGATGTTCATACCAAGGGGCTGGAGACTACCCAGACAGTATATGAGGTGTTGCTCCTCCAACCTGAGTTTGGCCTCATCATGGCAGTAGAGGAGGCCATGTATGGACATATCTGAATGGGAATGTGCAGCAGAGTAAATCTCCCGGTTGCCACTCACTTCAACTCTGCTTCACATTCCCATTTGGATATGTCCATGGTTAGTTCATGCTTGGGGTATTCACATGGGTCCCAGCTATGCCTTCCTGCTTGTCGGCTACATGGAATAGTCTATATTTCAAGCCTACACTGGTGTCCATCCCCCACTTTTCCTACACTACATCAACAACTGCATTGGTGCTGCTTCCTGCACCCATGCCGAGCTCGTCGACATCATTAACTTTGCCTCCAACTTCTACCCTGTCCTCAGATTTAACCGGTCCATTTCCAACATCTCCCTCCCCTTTATCAATTTCTCTGCCTTTTTCTCTGGAGAGAGTTTATCTACTGATGTCTATTATAAACCCACTGATTCTCACAGCTACCTGGACTATCCTCCTCCTACCCTGTTACTTGTAAGAATGCCATTCCCTTCTCTCAATTACTCTATCTCCACTGCATCTGCTCTCAGGATGAGGCATTTCATTTCAGATCAAAGGAGGTGTCCTCCTTTTTCAAAGAAAGGGGCTTCCTTCCTCCACCATCAACACCGTCCTCAATCACATTGCTTTTATTTCATGCATGTCTGTCCTCACACCATCCTCCCGCCACACCGCAAGGGATAGGGTTCCTCTTGTCCTCACCTACCACCCCACCAGCCTCCGCATCCAGCACATAATTCTCTGTAACTTTCACCATCTCCAATGGGATCCCACCACCAAACACACCTTTCCCTCCCTCCATTTCCTGCTTTCCGCAGGGATTGCTCCCTACGTGACTCCCTTGTCCATGTGTCCCTCCCCCTCCCCTCTGGTCTCCCTCCTGGCACTTAGCCTTGGATGTGCAACAAGTGTTACACCTGCCCCTACACCTCCTCCCTCACTACCATTCAGGGCACCAAACTGTCCTTCCAGGTGAGGCGACACTTCACCTGTCAGTCTGTTGGGGTCATATACTGTGTCCGATGCTCCCTAAGTGACTTGCTGTATACTGGTGGGACTCGACATAGATTGGGAGACCGCTTCACCGAGCACCTACGCTCCATCTGCCAGAAAAAGCAGTATCTCCCATTTTAATTCCACTTCCCATTCCCATTCTGATATATCCATTCACAGCCTCCTTTACTGTCACAATGAGACCACACTCAGGCTGGAGGAACAACACCCTGCATTCTGTCTAGGTAGCCTCCAACCTGATGGCAAGAACATCGATTTTGCCCCTGCCCCTTTACCCTTTGCTATTCCCTTTTCCCTCTCTCACCTTATCTCCTTACCTATCCATCACCTTCCTCTGGTGCTCCTTCCCCTTTTCTTTCTTCCATGGCCTTCTGTCCTCTCCTATCAGATTCCTCCTACTCCAGCCCTGTATCTCTTTCACCAATCAACTTCCTCCATTACTTCACCCCTCTCCCCTCCCGGTTTCACCTTTAACCTTGTTTCTTCCACCCCTCCCGCACCTTCTTACTCTGATTCCTCATCTTTTTTTCTCCTGTCCTGATGAAAGGTCTCAGCTCAAAATGTTGATTATACTCTTTTCCATAGATGCTGTCTGGCCTGCTGAGTTCCTTCAGCATTTTGTGTGTTGCTTGGTTTTCCAGCATCTGCAGATTTTCTTTTGCTTGGGGTATTGTGTTCAGTTTTGGTCGCCTCATAATAGGTACAAGCAAGGCACTTAACAACACATTGCTCTGCAATGTCACTGGTGCCAAGCTGCATGGGTCCTAGTGCCCTTCCCTTGGACAACATTGGTGGTGTGGAGAGGGAAAGGCCTGCAGCTTGGGCAACTGCCGGTCTCCCATACAACCCTGCCCAGGCCTGCGCCCTGGAAACTCCAGGCACAGATCCATGGTCTCTCGAGACCGACGGATGCCACCACAAATAGGTACAATGTGGATGCTTTAGAGAGGGTGCAGAGGAGATTTATCAGGAAGCTGTCTGAACTAGAGGGCATATCTTAGGCTGAGTGAGCTAGGACGTTTCTCTTTGGAGTGAAGGAGGATGAGAGGCGGCTTGATAGAGGTGTACAAGATGATAAGAGGCATAGATCAAATGGATAGTCAGATACTTTATCCAGGGCTGAAACAGTTAACACAAGGGGCAGAATTTTTATGGTGATTGGATGAAGTATGGGGGTTTGTCAGAGGTAAGTTCTTTACACAGAGAGTGGTGGGTGTGAGGAATGCCCTACCAGGGGTGGTGGTAGAGGCAGATATATTAGGGACATTTAAGAAACTCTCAGATATGGGTTGAAGTAAAATGGAGGGCTATGTGATAAAGAAGATTGTAGAGTAGGTTAAAAGGTTGGCCGAACATCGTTGCCTGTATTCTGTGTTCTAAATCAAAGACTTCAGCGAGAAGGAACAGGTAAGAACAGGCAGGAGTTTTATTTTGTCCTTCAATCAGTGTATGAAGGATGGTAGTGCATTGGAATACTCCTCCTGCAAGATGTGGGAAGTTAGGGATTCTCCCTGTTGACAATATTTGTTTGTGATGTACGGGTGGGAGTTTCAGAAAGTTAACAGACTATGTGAAATTGGTGATATAGCATGCACAAACAGATATAGATCAGTTGCAGATATGGGTAGAGAAAGGTCAGATAGAGAGTAACTCAGCCAAATGTGAAATGTTGCACCATGGGAGATCAAATGTAAAAGGACTGTACGCTGTTAACAGCAAGGCTTTTAACAGCGTTGATGTGCAGAGAGATATTTAAATCTCAGTCTATAGCTCCATAAAAGAGGCTACACAGGTTGATAGGGTGGTGAAGAAGACACTGGATGCTCGCCTTTATTAATCGAGGAAATGAGTTCAAGATTCTGGCTAGACTGCACTTGGAGTATTGCATCCATTTCTTGTGGCCCCAGGACAAAAAGGATGTGAAGGCTTTGGAGAGGGTGCAGAAAAGGTTTGTTAGGAGACTGCATGAATTAGAGGGCTTGAAGAAGACTGCCAGGATACTGCCTAGATTAGAGGGTTTGGAGAGGTTTGTCAGGGTACTACCTGGACTAGAGGGTTTGGAGAGGTTTCCTGGGATACCGCCTGGATTAGAGGGTTTGAAGGGGTTTCCTGGGATACTGTCTGGATTACAGGGTTTGGAGGGGTTTCCCGGGATACTGTCTGGATTAGAGGGTTTGGAGGGGTTTCCTGGGATACTGTCTGGATTAGAGGGTTTGGAGGGGTTTCCCGGGATACTGCCTGGATTAGAGGGTTTGGAGGGGTTTCCCGGGATACTGCCTGGATTAGAGGGTTTGGAGGGGTTTCCCGGGATACTGTCTGGATTAGAGGGTTTGGAGGGGTTTCCTGGGATACTGCTTGGAGTAGAGGGTTTGGAGGGGTTTCCCGGGATACTGCCTGGATTAGAGGGTTTGGAGGGGTTTCCCGGGATACTGTCTGGATTAGAGGGTTTACACTGTGAGGAGAGGATGGACAAACTGGGTTGTTTTCTCTGAAGTGGCAGTGGCAGAGGGAAATTCTGATGGAAGTTTATAAGATGATGAGAGGTATAGGTAGAGTAGGCAGCCAGTATCTTTTTCCCAGGATTGAAATGTCCAGCACCAGAGGGCATATATTTAATGGAGAGGGGTTAAGCTCAAAGGTGATGTGCGGGGCAGCATCTTTTCACACAGAGTGTGGTGGGTGCTGGGGTGTTGGTGGAGGCATTTAATAGGCACAATGTCCAGAGAATGGAAGGTTATGGGCGATGTGTAGGCAGAAGACATTAGGGTAGTTGGGCATTAGATTATTATTTTAACTAGTTCAGCACAACTTTGTGTGCTGTAAGCCCTGTTCCTGAGCTACTTTTTTTGTTGTATGTGATTAAACCAGTGTTAAGTAATAAAAATCATGATCTTTATACAACAGAACAGGAAAAAAGCAGAGAACTGTTTGGAGAAATGTTGGAGAAATTTAACAGGTCAGGCAGCATCTAAGGAGAAGAATAAAGTTGACAGTTCAGGCTGGGATCCTTCAGCAGGTATGGAAGGGAAGGGGGGAGGGCCCAGAAAAAGAAGGTGAGCTGAGGGGAAGGCATATGAGCTAGTATATGATAGGTGAGACCAGGTGATGGGGAAAATGGGTTGGTGGGGGGGGGGATAAAGTGAGAAGCTGGGAGGTGATAGGTGGAAAAGGTAAAGGGCTGAAGAAGAAGAAATATGATAGGAGAGGAGAGTGGATTGTGGGAGAAAGGGAACCAGAGGAAGATGACAGGCAGGAAGAGGGAAAAGAAGGGGTAAGAAGGGAGCCAGAACAGGAAATGGAAAAAAAGAGAAGGGAGAGTGAGGAGAAATTACTGAAAGTTAGAGAAATTAATGTCCCTGCTGTCCAGTTGGAGGCTCGCCGGATGCAATATGAGAGGTGGCTCCTCCAGCCTGAGAGTGATCTGATCATGGCATTAAGGAGGCCATGGGAATTCGTGTCAGAGTGGGAATGGGGAGTGAACTTCAAGTGGGTGGCTGCTGCGAATTCCTGCCTGTCATGGCAGAGAGAAGGAACATGATAAAGTGGTCCCCCTGTCTACGCAGAGAAGGTTGCTCCAGTAGCACTGGATACGGTATATTCACAGGTGACATGTCGCCTCACCTAGAAGGACCTTCTGGGGCCCTGAATGATGGTGAGGAAAGAGGTGTAGGGACAGGTGTAGCCCTTGTTCCACTTGCAGGGTAAGTGCCAGGAGGGAGATCAGTGGAGAGGAGCGAGCGGACAATGGAATGACACAGGGAGCAACTCCTGTAGAAAGTGGAAATTTAATGTTATATAGATTTACAATTTAAGTTGCATTATATAACAATTGGTCAGTGTACTTGATGAGAAGTGGGGAGGGGTCGAACACAGTAATGTACAAAGCATAGTTTGTTATTAAGACCATAAGATACGGGCGCAGAATTAGGCCGTTTGCCCATTGAGTCTGCTCCACCATTTCATCATTTTCCCTCAGCCCCAATCTCCTGCCTTCACTCCGTATTCCTTCATGCCCTGATCAATCAAGAATCTATCAAGCTCTGCCTTAAATATACATAAAGACACAGACTGACAATGAATGAAAGTGCAAGCACAGAGATCAAGTCATCTTCCTGTATCAGTCATGACAGTGCGGCATGAATCAAAAGGCAACAGGAAGAACACTTAAAATTGAAATATACATTGAAACTACAAATCTCTGCTGAGAAACAGGAGGCCCATAAAAATGCTTTCAAATAATCTTAGAGAATACAGGCAAATGAGTTGGTGTGAAAGTGTTTATGAATGCCAGCATGAAAAATTAATACTCTTATCTTAAAAAGGTATCTCTTGAAAGGATATCACGGTTCTTGGTTTCGTCTACCGATTGTTCAGAATAAAAAGCCCTTTAGCTCATATAAGCCGATCTCTTATTCTGGAGTTATATATTAGTCATACAGACCCTTTGTTCCAGCTGGTCCATACAGACCAAGATGCCCATCGAAGTTAGTCCCATATCCCTCTAAACTGTCTCTGTCCATAAAATTGTCATACTGTCTTGAAAAGATGTTAATGTACCTGCCTCAGCCACATCCTCTGGCAGCTCACTCCGCATACTCATCACCCTCTGTGTGGGAAACGTAATTAGATAGAAATTAGCAGCCTTGAAGAATAAGAGATGGGAAGGTTGATTGTCATATTGTTGGATATGTGAACCGGATGCATTGTAAGCATCTGATGCTCATTCGTTGACCATCTTTTTAAGGAAAAGAGAACAGCAATAAGGAATAGTGACACACAGGTAGCTGCACAGTGCTCACAGAGTCATGCAGTTCTAAAGCAGGCCATTTGGCCCATCTAAACTAGTCCCATTTGTCCACATTTGGCCAATGTCCCTCTAAATATTTCCTACCCATGTGTATATGTCAAATACCTTTTAAATGTTGTTAATGCACTTGCCTCAACCAGTTCCACTGCAAGTTCATTCCATATACTGACCATTATCTGTGTGCAAAAGTTGCTTGTCAGGTTCCAATTAACTTTTTTCTCTCTCGCCTTAAGCTTCTACCCTCAAGTTCCTGGGGAGAAAAGACTAAGGGCATTCACCTTATACCTCCCATGGTTTTATGGATCTGTATTAGATCACCTCTCGGTCTCCTACATTACAGTACAAGGAATAAAGCCCTGGCAGTTTCCCCCTTAGCTAATCTCACCTACCACATTCTAGTTTGTACTCCTTCCCCTTGCCCTTTTCTCCCAGGGCTTGGGGATTGGGAAATGTCTAATATGAGGGGGCATAGCTTTAATGTGATTGGAGGAGTGTGTAGATGGGATGTCCCAGGTAGATTTTCAACTGAGAGCGGTGGGTGGGTGAAATGTGCTGCCAGGATTGGTGGTGATAGTAGCAGATACATTAGAGACTTTTGAGATACTCTTAGATAGGCACATGGATGATAGGAATATGGGGAGCTATGTGGGAGGATTCATTAGATTGTTCTCAGAGTAGGCACAACTTTGTGTGTCTAAAGGCCTATACTGTGCTTTACTGATCAATGTTCTATGTAGGATGAGGACAGTTTACGATAGGACCCTGGAGAGCATTGTAGAACAGAGGGACCTTGGAGTACACGGCTCTCTGAAAGTGGAGTCACAGCTCAACAGGGTGGTGAAAGTGTTTTTTGGCATATTGGAAAGAGTGCAGAAGGGACTGAGAAGGATAATGCGACTGAGAAGTCAAGGGCCTGAGTAATAGAGCTGCAACATTACCTCATGGCTCTTAAACTCAGTTTCTTGACTGATGAAGGCCAATGCGTCGTGATGTCCATTGTATCAGACGATGACAGGAAACCTGTGCGGGAGAGTTTTTAAGGTGGAAAAGCCATTGCACTGGGGCAGTTCTACTCACCTGGCCTGAGAAGTCTGGGTCCAGTGGTATGAGTAGTCATTAAAAACTGGGGTCTTCCTTGGTTGCAGTGGGTGACCGTGACTTGTTCTGTGCCTCATTATGCCCTTTGCTCTCCACAGAGCACTGCAGAACCACCTTCCTGTCCGTTGGATCTCAGTGTGGAGCTCATCCGCCCAGTTTGCTGATGCTGGCCTATCAGGCCAGGACAGGTGTGTCCCTATCTCACTGGGGTAAGAGGCCTGTCCACTGAAGTGATGAATCAGGATGTGGCCACTGTGGCATGCAAACAACTACTTGAAGCCACAGGTGAGAGTTGAGCATCCGGTGGTGGGGGTGGGGAGGGACCAGTGTTGAGTAAGCTGCCCCAGCACACCACATGCCTTCTTAAACCACCATGTCAACTCTAGCTTGAGCTGACTTTCCAAGATACAATCAAATCAAATCAAATTCGTTTAATTATCATTCAACCATTCATCAATGAAACCATGTTCCTCTGGGGCTAAGGTGCGAAACATACACAACACACTCAAAATAGCAAGCAAAAAGAAAGGTCACATAAAAAAAGACATCCATACATTGAAATTCATTTGCTATTCTTCGCCCTGTAGCATATTTAATAGGATGCCTTCTCTGGTGCATTTATGGTATCTATGAAAATGTGGTGAGGGTCAATGGGGACATGCTGAAATTCCTTGGAATGCTGAGGAAGTCAAGGTGCTGGTGGGCTTTCTTGGCTGTGTAATCGGACCAGGACGCTTTTCAGAACTTGAAAAGCTCAGCACCATTGATATAGTCAGTGTTGTGCATTCCAGTTCAGATACTGATTTATTTATAACATGTGCATTAAAATACAGAGTGATGTGTGGTTTGTGTTCACAACCAACAGAACCTGAGAGTGCAGCAACGCAGCCCGCAGGTGTTGCCACACTTTCTGACGCTAACATAGCACGTCCACAATGTCCAGCGGAGCAACAACAGCAATATCAAACCAAACATACCAACAGCAAAATGAGCCCCTTTCCTCCCTCCCACCCATCAACTCACTCACACAGGCATGCCTCCATCCCCATAACAGGCCACCTTTGGGCTTACGACCTCCTGTCCTTGATGCTGGACTCTCAGACTTGCAGACGTTGGACTTCCTGCTTCAGTTCCTGATCCCAGGACATGGGGATTCACAGACTTCTTGACAAGCTGACATCCAGACTTGTTGATTTCCATTTTCGAACTTCAGCTTCGACCTCTGGACTCACAGACAACCAAATGCTCCTTGTCCACTTTGGCTCAGGGTTCATTGGACCAGTGTCTGTTGCTTCAGAAACTTACATCCTGTGTTCAGGAGGTGGCAGTGTTTCTCCTGTTAAACAGCCTAGTGTGGGAACACAAAATCACTGTCAACTGCACAAGTACACATATGTACAGGAGCTACAGCAGCACCACAGGCACAGAGCATCAGATAAACAGCATCCACAGGAAGGAATAAGTGATATACAATTTTTACAAGAAAGAGCACTATTAGAACCAAAAAAGCAAAATCTATTTTAGCATAAAGTAGTCAGTGATTAGTGATTAGTAGTCAGTGAGGTTGTGATTAGGGCAGTGCCAGTTGGTTCAAGATTAAATGAATGGTTGAAGGGAAGTAACTGTTCTTGAACCTGGTGCTGTGGCTTTAGGGTTCTATACAGGTCTAGTGAACACAACAGGGACAGCACCACCACGTTTGTACACCACAAGGAATAAAGAAGGTAAGACAGTGGCCATAATTTTATGAGGAGTTTGAGGAGATTTGGAATGTTACCTAAAACACTTGAAAATTTCTGCAGATGCACCGTGGAGAGCATTCTGACTGGCTGAATCACCATCTGGTGCAGGAGTGCTACTGTACAGGATCGAAGTAAGCTGTGGAAAATTAGTCAGCTCCATCATGGGTACTAACCTCCGTAATATCCAAGACATCTTCAAGGAGTGGCGCCTCAAAAAGGTGGTGTCCAGCATTAAGACCCCCATCAGCCAGGACATGCCCTCTTCTCACTGTTACGATTAGGAAGGAGGTACTGTACCGAAGCCAGAAGGCACACACTCAGTAATTCAGGAACAGCTTCTTCCCCTCGGCCATCTGATTCCTAAATGGATTTGAATCCATGAACTCTTCCTCACTACTTTTATTTATGTTTTTGCACTACTTAGTTAACCATTTGATATGCATCTATATGCTTACTGTAATTCACAGTTTTCCCACTATATTATTGTGTTTGTAAAGTTAACATAAAGTTACATTCTATTTGTAAAGTTAACAAATTTCACGACAGATGCCAGTGATATTAAACCTGATCCTCTCTTCCTGCCCGATGGCCCAGCTGGTGGTGAGGACATTAGATTCAATATTATACAAGCTGAACCAGCTTTTGCATGTCGTTCTGTTACCCCATTACAGGAGGATGAGGAGGTTGTGGAGAGGGTGCAGAAGAGGTTCATCAGGATGCTGCTGGGATTAGAGAGCATCTGTTATAAGGAGAGATCGGACAGACCTGTGCTGTTTTCTCTGGAGGATTGGAGGGTAAAGAGACACTAGGAGAATTTTGTTAAACTGAGAGGCAGAAATGTGGCACAAATAGAATCTTTTTCCCAGGGTAGAAATACCAAATACTAGTGGATATTCATTTAAGGTGAGAGGGGGAAGTTTAAAGCAGATGTGCGAAGCAGGTTTTTTTTTACACAGAGAATGGTGACTGCTTGGAATGTGCTGCCAGAGGTGATGAGAGAGAGGCAGAACAGATTTGGTAACTAGGTACCGAGGGACAGTGAAAAGCTTTGTTTTGCATACCATCCCATATAGATCACTTCATTACAAGTTCCTGGGCGTCTATCCTGGGCCCAATACGTTGATGCAATCACGAAAAAGGCTATACTATATTAGGACTTTGAGGAGATTTGGTATGTCACCAAAGGTTCTAGCAGCTTTCCAACTGGTCGTGTCACAGCCTGGTACAGAGGTATCACCGGATTGCAAGAGGCTGTGGAAGGTTGTAGATTTAGCTAGCTTCATCATGGGCACAACACTCCCCACCACTGAGGACAAATTCAAAAGGCAGTGCCTCAAGAAGGTAGAATCGATCACTAAAAACCCTCACCATCTGGGCATGCCCACTTCTTATTGCTACCATCAGGAAGGAGGTACAGGAGGCTGAACGATTTAGAAACCGTTTCTTCCCCTGCGCCATCAGATTTCTGAATTGTCCACGAACCCATACACACCACCTTGTTATTCCTTTGCTTTGCAGTATTTATTTTGTAGTTTATATTAATTTGATTGCCTTTGCATGGTACTGCTGCTGCAAAACAACAAGTAACACATTACATGTCATACATAACAGTGAAAATTAACCTGATTCTGAAATGAGTCTTTATGTGAAGTGTTATTCTTGGCAGATCTTAGAGCAGAAAGTGTTGGCGTTAATAGACAGCTGGTGAATGTGTCATTGTGGAGTAATTAGCCGTCATGAAGAGTAAGACAGTGGAAGTGTGGTAGAAAGGTTACTCTAAAAGTGAAATGAGCACATCATAAAAGCATTTGATGCCCATTCATTGTTCACAGCTTTAAGGAGACAAGAGCAGCTCTAAGCAATAGTAACACACAGACAGAGCTCGGAAACAGAACCTCTGCCCCAGCTGGTCCATGCCAGCTATGATTCCCATCTGAGTTAGTTCCAGTTGCCTTGTCTCTCCAAACCTTTCCTTTCACCTTGGGTGGCTCAGCAGTGGAGTGGCTAGAGCTTCACTTCTCAGCACCAGCTGTGAGATAGGGGTTTGATTCCTGCCACTGCCTGTCAGGAGCTTGGACGTTCTCCCCGTGCCCATGTAGTTTTCCCCGGGTGCTCCAGTTTCCTCCCACATTCCAAAGGCGTATGGTTAGGGTTAGTGAGTTCTGGGCATGCTATGTTATAGAACATAGAACAATACAGCACAGTACAGGCCCTTCAGCCCACAATGTTGTGCTGACCCTTAAACCCTGCCTCCCATATAACCCCCCACCTTAAATTCCTCCATATACCTGTCTAGTAGTCTCTTAAACTTCACTAGTGTGTCTGCCTCCACCACTGACTCAGGCAGTGCATTCCATGCACCAACCACTCCCTGAGTAAAAAACCTTCCTCTAATATCCCCCTTGAACTTTCCATCCCTTACCTTAAAGCCATGTCCTCTTGTATTGAGCAGTGGTGCCCTGGGGAAGAGGCGCTGGCTGTCCACTCTGTCTATTCCTCTTAATATCTTGTATACCTCTATCATGTGTCATCTCATCCTCCTCTCCAGACAGTAAAGCCCTAGCTCCCTTAATCTCTGATCATGATGCATACTCTCTCAACCAGGCAGCATCCTGGTAATTCCCCTCTGTATCCTTTCCAATGCTTCCACATCCTTCCTACAATGAGGCAACCAGAACAGGACACAGTACTCCCAAGTGTGGCCTAACCAGAGTTTTATAGAGCTGCATCATTACCCTGCGACTCATAAACTTTATCCCTTGACTTATGAAAGCTAACACTCCATAAGCTTTCTTAACTACCGTATCTTCCTGTGAGGCACCTTTCAGGGATCTGTGGATGTGTACCCCCAGATCCCTCTGCTCCTCCACACTACCAAGTATCCTACCATTTACTGGGTACTCTGCCTTGGAGTTTGTCCTTCCAAAGTGTACCACCTCACACTTCTCGGGGTTGAACTCCATCTGCCACTTCTTAGCCCAAAATGCATGATGACACTTGCGGGGTGCCCCCAGCACATCCTCACTGATTTGATTTGATGGAAATTACTCATTTCATTGTATGTTTTGATCTGCATGAAAAATAAAGCTAATCTTCAATCTAATTTTAATCTTAATCTCTTTATCCTTGCATATACCCATTTACTGTAGCTATTAAATACTGTTAATGTACCTGCTTCAACCAGTTCTTCTGGCAGCTTGCTCCATACACTGGTCACCATCTTGGTGGAATAACTTCCCCTCAGGTTCCTATTAAATATCTCCTCTCTCTTCTTCAATCTCTCAGTTCTCGATTCCCCAGCGCTGGGAAAATGCCTTTGTGCATTCACCCTATGTCCCTCTTACTTTTATGCACCTTTGAGAGATCACTCAATCCAAGGAAAAATATCCTAACCTGCCCAACCTCTCTCCATAACTGAGTCTCTCGAGCCTCGGCGACATCCTAATAAATCTCCCCTGCGCTCTTCCTAATTTATTGACGTCTTTCCTATAGATTGGTGACCGAACCTGAACATGATACTTCAAGAGTGCTCTCACCAATGTCTTGTACTACTGCAATATTACACATCAACATCTAATCTCAATGCCCTGACCAATGAAGCCAACTTGCCGAAAAGCCTTCTACACACCTGTCCAACCTTCTTCTGAAGGTGGAGGCTGCTAATGAGATTCTCGCTCCTTTTCTTTGAAAAACGCCTGTAACTGGCAGCAGATGGCTCTTGTTGGCTAAGTGTTTCCCAACCAGCACTCCATTCCCAGAGAATATCAGACAGCCTTGGAAACTCCACCTCTGGCAGGCACAACGCTCTCTGCTTGTGGCAGTGGCGGGGGACTCGAGAGACTGCTGTCTTGCTGAACAACAAACCTGTCAGATAAATGTGAAGTGGGGTGGGTGGTCGAGGGAAAGCAAGAGACAGCTGACCTTCTCCAACACAAGGAACGTGTCCTTCACAGAACTGTCTGCTCTTCGATCAGATGTTCAGATTATGACTTATGTTCCACTTGAAATAAGCATACAGTAACACAGCAAAGGAGCAGACCTTTCAGTCCATCTCATCCATGCTAACCACAGAGCCACCCAATTAGACCCATATACTTGTTTTTGCCCCATATCACTCTGAACCTACCTTATCCATGTCCTGTCCCACTATCTTTTAAATGTTGTAATTGTACCTGCCTCTACTGCTTCCTCTTGCGACTGATTCCTATATCCACCACCCTCTATGTGAAAACGTTGCTCCTCTAAATCTACCCTCCCCACCCTAAGCCAGCACCCCCTGGTTTTAGAGTCGACCTGACTTGTTTGGTTTAGGTCATCTCATTATAGGAAGGATGTGGAAACTTTAGAGAGAATGCAGAGGAGATTTACCAGGATATTGCCTGGACTACATGGCATGTCTCTTGAAGGTTGGTTGAGTAAGTTATGACTTTTCTCTTTGGAGAGAAGGAGGGTGTGAGTGACCTGATAGAGGTGTACAAGATGATAAGAGGCATTGGGTGGTTAGCTGGAGACTTCCCCAGAGCAGAAATGGCTATACAAGGAGGCATAAATTTAAAATGATTGTAGGAAAGTTTAGTGGGGGTGGGATGTCAGATGAAAATTCTCTTTTGACATGGAGAGTTGTGATTGCGTGGGACATGCTGTTAAAGGTGGTGGCAGGGACAGATACGTTAGGAACATTCAAGGAACTCTTAAACAGGCACATGGATGATAGAAAACTGGAGGGTTACGTAGGAGGGAAGGGTCAGATTGATCTTGCAGAAGGCTCATTATGGGCCAAAGAGCCTACACTGTGCTAGGTCCTATACTCTAAATACCCTGGGGAAAGACTCCATTCACGTTATCCATGTCCCTCATGATTTTATAAAACTCTACAACGTCACCCTTCAACCTCCGTCACTCCAAGAAAAACTTTCCCAGGACAACCAGCCTCTCCTTATAACTCATACCCTCCAGTCCTGGTAACACCTTAGTGAATCTTGCCTGCACTCCTTCCAGCTAAGCTGGGTGACCAGATGAGAAGAGAAGCCAACTCCATCATTAAGACAGCACATCATTAGGCCCCTGAAGGGTGGAGGAAATGCAGGAGACCAACTTGGTGATGTATCGTAAAGGAAGAAATGATGACCTGAACCACACCGGGGGCACAATAGACAAGATGGCCAAGGACAGACAGAGATGGAGGACATTCATTGTGGCCCTAAATGCCAGAGATGTATTGGGCAGTGGCTAACTATCCACTATGGTAGTGTTATCCGCTAACTTGTAGATGGAGTTAGAGCAGAATCTGGCCACACAGTCATGGGTGACAGGGAGTAGTGAACACAACCTTGTGGGGCACCATTGAGGATAACCGTGGCAGAGGAACTGCTGCCTATCCTTACTGATTATAGTCGGTTGGTCAGAAAGTCGAGAATCCAGCTGCACAGGGAGGTGTTGAGTGCCTGTTCCAGGAGCTTGGTGTTGCCTTTGCCGGGAAGTATGGTATTGAAAGTGGAGCTGTGGTCAATAAAGACATGTAGGTGGCTTCACTGTCTAGAAGGTCCAGAGATAAGCATGTGGCTCGGGAGATGGTTCCACCTGTTCTGACATTAGGCTAATTGCAGTGGGTCAAGATTGTCTGGGAGGCTGGAGTTAATGGGTGCCATGACTAGCCTCTTGAAGCAGTTAATGATGGTGGATGTCAGAACCATTAAGACACATTATCTTGTTTCTGTTGAGCACCAGGATCATAGTGGTGATCTTAAAGCAAGAGGAACCCACAGGCTGAGGTAGGATGAGGTTTAAAGTGCCTGCAAAAACCCTGCCAGCTGATCTGGACATGGCCAAGGACACCATCTGGGCCAGGTGCTTTCCATGGGTTCATTCTCTGGATGACATTTCCTAACAGTGACTTGTGGTTTCAGGCGTCCCGGAGGCCATCAGGGTGGGTGGTGACATACTCATTCCCTGCTGTTCAAAGCATTCATAGAATAGCATGCATAGAGTAGGAAAACATTAGAGAGGGTACAGAGGAGATTTATCTGGTACTGCTTGGATTAGATAGAATGTTTTTTGAGAATAGGTTGAGTGAGCTAGGAGGGAAGGAGGATGAGTAAGGGACTTGATGGAGATGACAAGATAATCGAGTGGACAGACAGAAACTTTTCCCAAGACAGAAATGGCTAATATGAGGACATTTAATTTTTAGGTGATTGAAGTATGAGGGAATATCAGAGGTAGTTTTTTTTTCACACAGAGAGTGGCGAGTGCCTGGTACACACTTTCATGGTGGTGGTAAAGGCAGAAAAATTAGAGACACTTAAGAGACTCTTAAATAGGAACATGGATGATAGAAAGTTGGTTACGGTGGGAGGGGAGGGTTAGATTAATCTTGGAGTAGGTTAAGAGGTTGACACAACATTGTGGGCTGAAGAGCCTGTACAGTGCTTTACTGCTCTATGTTCTAGATTCACCAGACTCTTAATAGAAATAATTTCTATATAACCCCCATGTAACTGCAGACACTGGGTGCTCCAACACTGCCATCTCCTGGCAGCACCTCATTACTGCAGGCAGCATTATGGCCACTCATTTCAGCACAGGTATCCAGAATCAGAATCAGATTTACTGTCACTGACATATGTTGTGAAATCAGTGCCAAAGGGCCCAGTTTCAGTTGCCCCATGGCGCTATCAAGATCTACACAGACTTCAGTGAAGTACGGATCAGGGGCAGCCAGTGGAGCCACTGTCCCATGGCTCCAATGTCCCTGATGCGATCCCAGCCTCTAGTGCTGTCTGTCTGGAGTTTGCCCCTAAGTGTGTGTGTTTCCTCTGGGTGTTCCGGTTTCCTCTTACATTCCAGTGATTTTGGTAGGTTATTTGGTTCCCCTTAATTTCCCCTGGTGTGGGGTGAGGGGTATGTCGGGGAGAATAAATGGGATTAGGTTACCATGCCACGCTGTTTTCAGTGATCAGCATTTTCCCAGAGGGAAGAACCTTGGAGGATGTTGAATAGCACTGACCTCTCGCTATACCAGTGAGGATGTGGTCCTCATGCCCAATATAAAGACGGGGCTGTTGGGAGAACTGATAGAAGTTTATAAAATTAAGAGAGGTACAGATGGGGTAGGCATTCATATCTTTTACCCAGGGCAAAATGTCAAATACTAGGGGACATGCATTTAAAATGAGAAGGGGAGAATTGAGGGGCAAGTTTTTTTATGGATTGCCAGGGAAGGTGCTGGAATCAGATGCGATATAGGTGTTTTAAGATATAAAGATTAAAGATGAGCTTCATTTGTCACATGTAGATTGAAACATACAGTGAAAGGTGCTGTTTGAATCAACGACCAATGCAATCCGAGGATGTGCTGAGGGCAGCCTGTAAGTGCACCATGCTTTCGGCACCAATGTAGCATGTCCACAACTTACTAGCCAGAGCCCATCTGTCTTTAGAAGGTGGAAGGACAACCACGTGGTTGCAGGGAGAACATACTGACTCACAGGCAATTCCAAGACTTTGAAGAGGCTGCATTTGGAATATTGTGTTGCACTGTGGAGTTTTCCTTGCTTGTTGGAGGAAACATGTCATTAAGCTGAGAAAGGTGCAGAGGAGTTATGAGGATGCTGAGTTATAAGACCATGAGACATAGGAGCAGAATTAGGCTATTCAGCCCATCGAGTTTGCTCCGGCATTCTATCATGGCTGATTTCCTTCGGATGCTCCAGTTTCCTCCCAGATTACAAAAACATGGGTTAGGGTTAGCGCATGCTACGTCAGTGCCAGAATATGTGCTGACACTTAGACAGTGTTGGTCGTTGACCCTTCGACGCATTTCCCGGTACGTTGCGATGTAACGTGAGAAATAAAGGCAATCTTCAATCTTTATTATTTCATTATACCTCCCCCACATCCAGGAAGTACAATTCAAACCACCAGGTAATTCCTCGGCCACAAAGTTTGCCACCCACGAGATCCCATTAGCCATCTGCCAAGCTCGTTCAAAAACATTTTGATTTAATCGCTCTTCTGTCCACCACAGATGCAATTGTTCCTTCAGGGCCCTTTTAACCCAATGTGACAGATGTTCAGATGTTCTCCAACAGATGAGTCCTTGATCCTGTTGTTAAGGCTACCTTGGAACTCATTCACAGGGACTGAAAAGGAGCACGTTGAACAAGGCACACTGTCCCTGATCAGTCAGATCTCTGACGATAGTAGTTGTGATGTTATGTTGCAGTTGTACAAGATGTTGGAAAGGCTGCATTCGGAATATTGTGTTCAGCTTTGGTCGCCCATTTGTAGGAAACACATCATGAAACTGGAAAGAGTGAGGAGGAGACTTATGAGGATCTTGCAGCACTCAAGGGACTGAGTTATAAGACCATAGGACATAGGAGCAGAAATTTGCCAACATACCAAATCACCTCAAACTCCTAATGAAATATAGCACCGGTTGTGCCTTCTTTGTAATTGCATCGATCCGTTGGGCCTAGGATAGATCTTGGGATAGATGTTGACAGCCAGGATGTTGGAGATTGTGGATAGTGTGGAGGGTTGTCAGAGGTTACAGCGGGACATTGATAGGATGCAAAACTGGGCTGAGAAGTGGCAGACAGTTCAATGCAGATAAGTGTGAGGTGGTTCATTTTGGTAAGTCAAATACGATGGCAGAATATAGTATTAATGGTAAGGCTCTTGGCAGCGTGGAGGATCAGAGGGATCTTGGGGTCCGAGTCCATAGGATGCTCAAAACAGCTGTGCAGGTTGACTCTGTGGTTGAGAAGGCGTATGGTGTATTGGCCTTCATCAATTGTGGAATTGAGTTTAGGAGCCGAGAGGTAATGTTGCAGCTATACAGGACCCTGGTCAGACCCCACTTGGAGTACTGAGCTCAGTTCTGGTTGCCTCACTACAGGAAGGATGTGGAAGCCTTAGAAAGGGTGTAGAGGAGATTTACAAGAATGTTGCCTGGATTGGGGAGCATGCCTTATGAAAACAGGTTGAGTGAACTCGGCCTTTTCTCCTTGGAGCGATGAAGGATGAGAGGTGACCTGATAGAGATGTATAAGATGATGAGAGGCAATGATCGTGTGGATAGTCAGAGGCTTTTTCCCAGGGCTGAAGAGGTTGCCACAAGAGGACACAGGTTTAAGGTGAGGGGAGTAGGTACAGAGAAGATGTCGGGGTAAGTCTTTTGCTCAGAGAGTGGTGAGTGCATGGAATGGGCTGCCGGCAACGGTGTTGGAAGTGGATACGATAGGGTCTTTTAAGAGTCTTTTGGATAAGTACATGGAACTTAGAAAAATGGCTATGGGTAAGCCTAGTAGTTTCTAAGGTAGGGATATGTTTGGCACAACTTTGTGGGCCAAAGGGCCTGTATTGTGCTGTAGGTTTTCTATGTTTCTATGTTAACCTGAAACTGGTCTCCCTTTCCACTGCTGAAACATCGATAAGGACTGATGTGTGTTCCCTCGACTTACCCTTCCTAAAGTCTACAATCAATCCCTGTGTCTTACTGACGCGGAGTGCAAGGTTGTTGTTGCGACACCACTCAACCTGGCAATCTGTCTCGCTCCTCGTCACCATCTGAAATTCTGCCATCAATGGATTTGTAGCTGGAGTTTGAGCTGTGCCTAACCTTACAGTTATGAGTGTAGAGCAGTGAGCTAAGTGTGCATCAATGAAGTGCATCCGTGATGTTTGTAAGTGAGGAGATGTTATTTCCAATCTGCATTGACTGTGGTCTCCCAATGAGGAGATCAAGGATCCGGTTGCAAAGGGAGGTATAGAGGCCCAGGTTTTGAAGCTTATTGATTAGTATCTTATCAACATTCTCTCCTCTTGCATCTGTGTCCCTACTCCCTTTCCTTCTGCCGCCTTTTTCACTAGCTCTAAAATAAATCACGGCTCTTCTACATTAAAGAAATATCTCGGTCAAAGGCTGCACTAGCCAAATGGATGAGATTAGATTAGGGAGCAGTAAGCAAGTGACACTCTTGTCCCAGAGGCAGCACTGTCTATAAGTCTTACCCAGACCTGTAACACACAGTACATCAATTCTGGTCTAAAAACGGCGACACCATCAGCAGAATGTGAAATGCTTCTTGTTTACTCAAGCAGATGTCTGAATTGATTAAGTTAAGTGCTACCAATTACCCCCATGTCTTACTTATGTTGCTTCAATGGAAAAGCACTTAATAAAAGCCCTGACAGGATAATAATATCACCTCTAGTACGTGGAGACTTCTATTGTTTGCAGTGTTCGAGGATCAACTATAGAACCTGGGCTTCCTGACATCATGACCTGCATTTTATCCCAAAGTAATTCAATTGCAGAACAAGATGATTGATGTTGTCTGGAAAAGCGTGGTTTCATGTGTCAGTAATAACCTTATTATCCTCTATCAGAACAAAGTGCTGGCATATTCTGCCTGACCTTGAATTCAACATTATTCGTTCTTCTACCTCAAAGGGCATTTTTCGCAATCTCAGATCTAACAGGCTCCACTACACTGAGAGATCGAAATGCTTCTTATAACGTGTCTACCTTTGTAGTCCGTTAAGAAAGTAGGTACTTGTATAATCTCAGTCAGGGCAGTGGTGGGACAAATGCTGCTAAGGCGATGGAGCTGGCTGGAGCCTAATGGGCAGCAAACTAGCCCTTAGACTCATAGAGTCATATAGAAATCGGCCCTTTGTCCCATCATAGTCATGCTGACCATCAAATACTAATCTATACTATAGTCACAGAGCATGCAAACAGGCCTTATGGCCTAACTGGTCCATACCAACCAGCATTCCCACCTAAGCTAATCCCATTTGCCTCTGTTTGGCCCAGATCCCTCCTTTCCTATCCACGAACCTGTCCCTTTTAAATGTTGTTAATGTACCTGCTTCCACCACTTCCTCTGACAGTTCATTCCACTTACTGACCACCTTCTAGGTAAATAGTTGCCCTTCAGGTCCCTATTAAATCTCTCCCCTCTCACCTTAAACCTATGTCCTCTAGTTCTAGGTTCCTAACTGTGGGAACATGACTGTGTGCACTCACCCTGTCTTTGCCATCTATAAACTTGCCAATGACTCTGCTGTTGGTGGCAGAATCTCCGACGTTGGTGTGGGAGTGTACAGGAGTGAGATAATATAGGGATGTTGAGTGCTACCTCATTATTTCTCATTGAACCATTTATTTATTTTGTAACTTATGGTAATTTTGATGTTTTGTACTGTGCCGCTACTGCAAAACAATAAATTGCACGACACAGATTAGTGATAATAAACCTGATTCAGATTCTGATAATATCACTCCACATTCCAATGAAAAAAAGACCCAACCTGTTCAACCTCTCTCCAGAACTCAGCTCTGACAACATCCTCGTAAATCTGCTCTTCATTCTTTCCAGCTTAAAGGAATGTTTTCAATAAATTATACATTCAGGATGACCAAAACTGAACACAACCTTCCAAATGTGGCTTCACCAACATCTTGTACAATTGTAAGATAACATTACCACAACTCCTGAACTCACTTTGTTGCTTGCTGAAAAAACAGTCTACGTCTGGAAACGGGTGTTTGTCTCTCAGTGTAAGTGCTCATCCCTAAATGGTAGCGTAACAGTTGACGAGATGCAATTACAGCTCGGGGTGTCAGAGTCTGGGGTTCAATACGACGTCACCTGGAAGGAGTCTACACATACTTCCTCCCTGTGGAAAGTGCGGCAGCTCCTTCCGCAGAACAAAGATGCACTGGAGAGTAGGTTAATTGTCTCATTATTTGGGTTATTAGGCAAGTGTTGAATCCAGGGTTGCTGGGGCAGCACAGCTTGAAGGGCTGGATGGGCTTACTCCATGCTGTAACTCTAAATAAAATCTAAATTTAAAAGCTAAACACGCAGCAGGTTAATAGACCAAACTTCGAACTTGTGAAGGTGATAGACTGCATCTACTGGTAGTCCTGTCAGTCACCACAGGCCGCTGTTGATGGGGCCATGTCTCTCGCTCAGCAACCTTCTGCCAGTGGTTGTGGTTTCAGTTCTGACCAGGGCTGTCTGAGAATTTCCTGCTTGTTACGAATGAACCAGAGGGGTGGAGGGGGTAGAAAGACTGAACATACAACTTAGCACATTGAATATTGAACACAGAACAGCACAGGCCCTGCGGCCCATGATGATGTGCCAACCTTTCAATCTACTCCAAGATCAATCTAACCCTTTTCCCTTCAGATAGCCCTCCATTTTGCTTTAATCCATATGCCTATCTAAGAGCTTATTAAATGTATCAGCCTCTACCACCTCCCCTTGCAGCACGTTCCAAACACCTTCGACTCTATTTGACATCCCTTCTATTCTTTCCTCCGAACACCTTAAAATTAGGTCCCCTTGTATTAGCCATTTCTGCCCTGGGAAAAAGGTGCAGGCTAACCACTTTATTTATGTCTCTTACCAAATTATACTCCTCTATCAAGTCACGTCTCATCCTTCTTTGCGCCAAAGCAACAAATCCTAGCGTACTCAATCTTTCTTCATAAGACATTCTCTCTAATCTGGGCAGCACATGTACTGTCAGGGGTAGTGGTAGAGGCTGGTTCATTACAGTTCCTGTATTTCGATGAGACCTGATGTAGCTCGCTGAGCACCTGCACACCGTTTGCCAGAAAAGTGGGTTCTCCCGGGTAGCCACCCATATCAATTCTGACATGTCCATCCATGGCCTCCTTTGCTGCTGTGAACAGACAACACTCAGGTTGGAGGAGCAACACCTTATATTCCATCTGGGTAGCCTCCAACCTGTTGACATGAACATCGATTTATTGAACTTCTGGTCATTGTTCTTCCCCCTTCACCATTCCCCACTCCTGTTTCCCTCACACCTTATCTCCTTACCTGCCTAGCACTGCCCTCTGATGCTTCTCCTCCTTCTCTTTTTTCTATAGGCTTCTGTCCTCTTCTCCAGCCCTTTATCCCTTCCACCAATCTACTTCCCGGCTCGTTATTTCACCCATTCCCTGGTTTCAGCCTATCACCCTGTCCTTCTTCCTTTCCTCTCCCCACCTTCTTACTCTGACTTCTCCTCTTTCTTTCCAATGCTGGTGAAGGATCTCGGCCCAAAACGTCGACTGTTTTGTCTTTTTCATAGATGCTGCCCAGCCTGCTGAGTTCCTCCAGGATTTTGTGTGTGTTGCTTTGGATCTCCAGCATCTGCAGATTTTCTCATGTTTGAGAGCATACTGGTAAATCTCTGCACCCTGTTTAAAGCTCCCACATTATTCCTATAATGACGCAACCAAAACTGAAGTAAGTACTCCAGGTATGGTCTAAAAAGGGTTTTATAGAGCTGCAACATTACCTCAGAGCTTGAACTCAATTCCTGTCTAAGGAAGGCCAACACACCATATGCCTTCCTAATCACCCTAACAACTTGTGCAGCAAATTTGAGGGATCTATGGATGTGAACCCCAAGATCCCTTTGTTCCTCCATACTGCCATTTACCCTGTACTCTACCTTCAAGATTGACCTTACAAAGTGTATCACTTCATACTGTGTCCGTATTGAACCCCAACTGCCCCTTTTCTCCCAAAGGGCATAGGGTTAAGGTGAGAGGGGAGAGATTTAATAAAAAACTAAGGGCCAACTTTTCACACAGAGTGTGATAGGATATATGGAATGAGCTGCCAAAGGACATGGTTGAGACAAGTGCTGTAACAATATTTAAAAGGCACTTGGACAGGTATGTGGATGGATAAGGTTTAGAGGTTATGAGCCAACTCCAGGCAAATGTACTAACTGAGATAGGAACCTTGGTCAGCATGGACCAGTTGGGCCGAATGGCTTACTTCTGTGCTCAAAGACTCCAATAACTTTCGAGGGAAGGTGATTGACCCCCACATGACCAGCAATGTCTCACGTTCTGAGGAAGGACACAACCAGCAGAAGACAGTTTAATATTTAACGATGGACTTAATATTTAATAACTTGTTGCCACTATAAATGAACAATCTTCAGATAGCTCAGAGACCTCAACGATCAGACAGGATACATTTTATTTTGAACTCTGTGACAAGGAACTCCTCTTGGTTAAGCAAAGATCTCCAGAACTTAACAAAAAAAACAAGTTCATGACCAATCACAAACTCACTGATTTCTCAGTCTCTTCTTTAAAAAAAAGCATCTACATTGTGACATTTGCGTCCGCACTGGTATTTATAGGGGTCTCCTCTTATTCTATCCCCAAATTGCAACCATCCATTCTCTGTGTGTGTTTGTGCAGTTTACATCTAATTGTAGAATACGAATCCCATTCACAGCTCAGGTCAAGGTCAAAGTCGAGTTTAATGTCATCAACACAAGTCCATGCATGCACAGGTGCAATGAAAAACTTACCTGCAGCAGCATCACAGATACAGAGCATCAGAAGAGCAGCATTCATGAGAAGAACATCAATAAAACATGAACGATGACAACCTTTGGTATCATTTGATATACTTCTTAGCATGATATGATGGTATAGTGGTTGGCATAACTCTATTACAGTGCCAGCTGTAAGATCAGGGTTCAATTCCTGCCACTGTCTGTAATGAAATTGTACGTTTCCCCCAAGACTACCTGGGTGTCTTCCAGAAGCACCCGTTTCCTCCCACATTGCAAAGATTCTTTTGCAGAAAAGATGAAGAACCCCAAGTTCTTCTATACATATATTCAGAGCCTAAGGACAGCAAGGAATAAAGTTGTTCCTCTGGAAGATCAGCGTTGTCATCTATGCATGGAGTCTAAAGAGATGGGGAAGATCTTAAATGGATTTTTTTTGCATCTGTATTTACTCAGGAGATGGACACAGAGTCTATAGAAGTGAGACAAAGCAGCAGTGAGGTCACGGACCCTAGACAAATTACAGAGGAGGAGGTCTTCGCTGTTTTGAGGCAAAATAGGGTGGATAAATCTCCACGGCCTGACAATGTGCTCCCTCAGACTCCATGGGAGGCTGGTGTAAAAACTGCAGGGACCCTAGAGAGATATTTAAAACATCCTTAGCCTTGGGTGAGGTGCCGGAGGATTGGAGGATAGCTAATGTTGTTCCATTGTTTAAGAAAGATTCTAAAAATGAGTCAGGAAATTATAGGGTGGTGAACTTGACATCATTAGTGGGAAAGTTATTGGGAACTATTCTAAAGGACCAGACATATAAGCATTTGGATAGTTGGGGTGATCAGAGGTAGTCAAGGTGGCCTTGTGCATAGTAGGTCTAACCAATCTTATAGTTTTCGAGGAAGTTACCAGGAAAGTTGATGAAGGCAAAGCTTGGATGTAGACTACATGGATTTTCATAAGTCCTTTGATAAGTTCCTAAATGGGAGGTTGGTCAAGAAGGTTCGGTTGCTTGGTATTAAAGATGAGTTAAACATCGGCTTCATGTGAGAAGCCAGAGAGTGGTAGCAGTTAGTAGCTTATCTGACTGGAGGCCTGTGACTAGTGGTGTACTGGGTGATTGATAACATGATAATGTGGTAAATCAGATCAACAAATTTGCAGAAAACACCAAGACTGGGGTGTAGTAGACAGTGAGGAAGACTATCAAAGCTTGCAGTGAGATCTGGACCAGCTGGAAAAATAGGTTGAAAAATGACCAGATGGAATTTAATGCAGACAAATGTGAGGTGTTGCACTTAAAGAGGACAAACCAGGGTAGCACCTACACGGTGAGGAGGGCTGCTGAGAAATGTGGTAAAACAGAGGGATCTGGGAATACAGATCCATAGTTCTCCTTAGAGTGGTGTCTCAGGAGGATAGAGTCATAAAGGAGGCACACTGGCCTTCATAAATCAATGTACTGAGTACAGGAGTTGGGATGTTATATTGTTGTACAAGAGGTTGGTGATGCTTAAATTGGAGTATTGTGTGCAGTTTGATCACCTACCTATTGGAAAACTATAAATAAGGTTGAAAGAGTGCAGAAAAATTTACAAGAGTGTTGCCAGGACTTGAGGACCTGAGTTATAGGGAAGGGTTGAATAGGTTAGGACTTTATTCCCTAGAATGTGGAAGGATGAGGGGAGATTTGATGGAGGTATACAAAATTAAGAGGGCTATAGAGAGGGTAAATGGAAGCAGGTTTTTTCAATTGAGGTTGGGTGGGACCAAAACTAGAGGTCAGGGGTTAAGGGTGGAAGGTGAAATGTTTAAGGGGAACATAAAGGAGAGCTTCTTCACCCAGAGGGTGGTGAGAACGTGGAATGAGCTGCTGGCAGAGATGGTGGATGCAGGTTCAATTTCAATATCTAAGAGAACTTTTGAGAGGTACATGGATGGAGGAGTTATGGTCTGGGTGCAGTCTGGCATCAACTAGATGGGCCAAAGGGCCTGCTTCTGTGCTGTAGTGTTCTATGAGTTAGCGTTAGTGAGTTGTGGGCACAATGTTGTCACTGGAAGTGTGGTGTCTCTTACAGACTGCCCCCAGCACAATATTTTTCTGATTTGTGTTGACGCAAGCAACACACTTCACTGTGTGTTTCAATGTGCATGTGACAAATAAAACTAATCTTTATAAGACTCGATTAGAACAGAAAAAAGCAAAGTCTTTTCTTAATGTAAAGTGATCAGTGTGGTGGTAGTGTTGCTAAACTCTAGTGATTAGGCTCCATAGGACCATAAGACATAGGCCACTCAGCCCAGCAAATCTGCTCCGCCATTCCATCATGGCTGATCCCAGCTTCCACTCAACCTCTTACACCTGTCTTCTCACCATATCCTTTGATGCCCTGACTGATCAGGAAACTATCAACTTCTGCCTTAAATACACCCACCAACTTTGCCGCCACCGCAGTCAGTGGCAGAACATTCCCTAAAAAAAAAATCCTCCTTACTGCATCCCAGTTGGTTCAAGAAGCATATGGTTGAAGGAAACCAGCTGTTCTTGAACCTGGTGGTGGACATTATTAAAAAAAATGAGATTCTACAGATGCTGGAAAACTTGAGCAACACTCACAAAATGCTGGAGGAACTCAGGCAGTATCAATGGAGGGGAATGAATAGTTGATATTTTCATAAATAGGCACATGAAAAATGGAGGGCTATGTGGTAGAGCAGGGTCAAGTTGATCTTAGACAGTAAAAATGACAGTACAACATTGTTGGCCATAGGGCTTTAACTATGTTGTATTGTTCTATGTTCTATCAGGAATTCAGGCTTCTGTACCTCCTGCCCAAGTGTAGCTGAGAGAAGATGGCAAGGCCTGGTTGCTGGGGGACCTTTGATGATGGATGAAACAACATCCCTGTGGGAGCCCCTTCACCAGCAGGACTGCAGCAATTCTAGATGATGGTTCACCCCCACCTTCTCAATGGAGCACCATGAATGTGAAATGTGAGATCATGGGAAGCTGGAAAGGAAGTATTAAAAGGTGTTAATCTGAAATGTGAGAATGCTTTGAAAAGATACAAAGGAACTAACTCACAGCAATGTTTTGAGAATTTAGCATGAGTGCCAGGCGACAGACTTGAGAGTAGGTAATGGCGAAAAACATGTTAGACTGGGAAAGTACTGGGGTAGTTATGATAGAATTTTGAAGGGATCTTGAAGGGTATAAAAAGGGGCAATTTTTTTGAGCAAGGGGAAAACCTCAGGCTGGGTGGTAACTAGTGCTATGATAGAGATAGAGACAAGTATACAGTGAGAGAGAAGGAGAGGGAGGGGAGGGGAGGAGAGGGTGGAGGCGGCAGGGGAGCGAGAGAGCCTAAAAAAGCTGTCAGATACTTTCGGTTCCCTGCAGCAATATATTGTGTGGTGTGGCTGAGTGATTGGTTGATAAGTATTATTTTCTCTCTTTTACTATTTTATTAAACATTTTTCTTTCTTTCTGTGTTTTATTATTTATGCCTCTCTAACAAACCAATTTTTATAACTTTTAACAAGAGTACAGTGCCTTTTTTTTTGCAGATAGCTCTGGCTGCTGAATCAGAAAAGAACTAGGAATGGACTTTAAAATATTTTTGTTACCGAAGCTAAGTGGTTAAATGGTTAGTTAACATCCTGCTTCACTCACTGCTTCTGTGAGATAATTTCATCTTAGACAGTCCAAATCACCGAGTGCTAATTTTAATAGAATCTGACCCACATCTGTGGTTGAAATCTATTCATAATATGACCCATGTCCAGAATAACTTGATACAGAATTATCGTATACTAAAACTGTCAAACTAAAGGAGACTGGCTGGTGAATCATGTAGCAACTTCCTTGCCCAATGACAATGAGGAGCTGTCAGCATTACAGAACGTTTTCTGTGGAACTGCCAAGTCACAACTGAATACAAATCTTTCAAGCTTCCTTGTCAAGAACAGTCATTTGATCTTGAAACTTAGCCAGGCCAGGAACCAACAAGAAACGTCCTCAATCAAGTAATTTCAAAGACATTCTGAACTTTTGAAGGATCAGGTTGGTTTCCCTAATTGTAAGTGCATGAACCATCAACACAAGGTTCCTCATAAGCAGAAAAGATGCTGAAAGTAGTTAGTAAGCCAGGTAGAATTCCACAGGAAAAGAACCCTAGGATCCTGACATCACTGTGGTGACACAGTTAGACAGAATCACATTTATTATTACTGACATGAAATTTGTTATTTTGTGGCAGCAGTATAGCTTAAAGACATAATATTGCTATAAGTTTCAAATGAAATTAATAGTCTCAATGAAGTGAATAATGAGGCAGTGTTCATGGCTCATTCAAAATCTGATGGCAGAGGGGAAGAAGCTGTTCCTAAAATATGGAATGCATGTCTTCAGGCTCCCTTACCTCCTCCCTTGACATGTGAAGGGAGCACGTCCCAGATGATGAGGATTCTTAATGGTGGATGCCACCTTCTTGATGCATTGCCATTTGAAGATGTCCTTGATGATGGGGAGGGTTGTGCCCATGATGGAACGGGCTGAATCTACAATCCTCTGCATCCTCTGTGCATTGGAGGCTCCATAACAGACGGCCATGCAACCAGTCAGTATGCTCTCCACTGTACATCTGTAGAAATTTATAGGAGCCTTTGGTGACGTACTAAATCTCCTCAAGCTCCTAACGGAACAGATTAGCTAGATAAGTGGGCCAAGGAAAGACAAACGATGTTCAGTTTGACAATGGACACTGCCGCAGGAAAGCAGCATCCATCATCGAGGACCCCCACACCTGCCCATATTCAGGTCATGCTCTCCTCTTGCTGCTGCCATCAGGAAGGTGGTACAGGAGCCTCAGGACTCACTCCACCGGGTTCAGGAACTGTTATTACCCTTCAACCATTAGGCTCTTGAACTAGAGGAGATAACTTCACTCATTCCAAAACAGAACTGTTCCCATAACCTATCAACTTACTTTCAAGGACACTTTATCTCATGTTCTCGATATTATTGCTTATTTTTACTTTTTGTATTTGCAGAGTTTGTTGTCTTTTGCACATTGGCTGTTTGTCTGTCCTGTTGGGTGCAGTCTTTCATTGATTCTATTATGTTTCTCATTTTACTGTGAATGCCTGCAAGAAAATGAATCTCAAGAGTGTATTGGAACATTTATATACTTTGATAATAAATTTATTTTGTACATTGTAACTGGGTGTGTGTGAGGTCAATCAGGATAGGATTTGTACAGTGAATGGTCATGCTCTGGGGGTGTTGTGGAACAGAGGGATCTCAGAGTACATGCAGATAATTTGCTGAAAGTCGTGTCTCAGGTACACGGGGTGGTGAAGAAGGCACTTGGTATTCTGGACTTCACCAGTCTGGACACCGAGTATAGAAGCGGCGGATGTTATATTACAGTTGTACAAGACACTGTGAAACTGCACTTGGAGCACTGTGTATAGTTTTGGTTGCCCTGTTACAGGAATGACATCATTAGACGAGAAAATGCACAGAGATTTACTAGGATGCTGTCAGGACTGGAAGGCTGAGTTATAGGGAGAGGTAGGACAAACTAGGACACTATTCCTTGGAACAAATCTCCTTGTAGAGATGTACAACATGACAGGTGTAGACAGAGTGAACATGCACAGTCTTTTCCCAGGGAGGGGGAACTGAAAACTAGAGGGCAGAGGTTTAAGGTAAGAGGGATCTGAGGAGCAATTTCTTCACTCAGAGGGTATGGAATTTCCAGAGGGTTGGAAAGCCCATCAGCTCCATCATGGACACTAGCCTCCCCACCATCAAGGATACCTTCAAAAGGCAGTGCCTCAGGAAAGAAGCAGCCATTACTAAGGACCTTCACCATCCAGGACATGCCCTCTTCTCATTACTACCATAGACCATAAGACTACCATCCAGCCCATTGAGTCTGCTCTGCTATTCCATCATGGCTGACTTATTATCCCTCTCAACCTCATTCTCCTGCCTTCTCCCAGTAACCTTCGATGCCCTTACTAATCAAGAACGTATCAACCTGTGCTTTAAATATATCCAGTGACTTGGTCTCCACAGCCACTTGTAGCAATGAATTCCACACATTGACCACTGTCTGGCTGAAGAAATTCCTCCTCATTTCTGTTCCTTGAGGACATCTTCCTATTTTGAGGCTGTGCCCTTTGGTCCCTAGACTCTCCCATGGCATTTCCATGCTATACTACTCTCGGACTCAGTAACAGGGAACCATATCCATCCAGTATGACATTCCAGCAAAGAACTGTGGCCATATTAGACAATTTGAAGCCAGCTTGTCTAGAGCAAAGTCACATATGCACCAAAGGTTTATTGGCAGCTCTGCTCCTGTTCTACCATTACAAACACAGGTTAAACACTTCCAGTTGAACAGGCTAATGTGTGTGCTTGTGCATGAAGCCATTTAATTTTGTGATGTGTTCCTTCACTGGAGGGGATGCTTTCAACACAAGCACAATGCTCCTCTGAGCAACCTCGTTTCTTAAAGGGAAACCGTTTACAAAAGTAGGGAGAGAGATAGCTAATCATTGACTTCAGAGAGGGAAAGCTGAGAGATCACGTACTGATTTTCACTGGTGGGTCAGAGGTGAAAAGAATTAGTAACATCTTGGATGATCTGTCCTGGGCCCAGCACATAGATGCAATCGCAAAGGAGGCACACGAATGTCTCTACTTTCTTATAAGTTTAAGCGATTTGGCTTAATAATCTTTAGAAAAACTTCTACAGATGCATTTTAGAAAATACTTTGGTTGCATCTGATTTAAAGTAAAGTAAGTATGTGTTACCATATTTACCGATTGGCACTGGCGAGACATGGCGACACTTTGCAGGCAGCAAACAAAACTACTAACTATTCTATTGATTTTACTTTTACTGGATTATGATCATTGCAATCCACAACCTGTAATTTCCCTTTGGGAATTGAGCTTTTGAACCATCTGTATGATCTGGCATTTTTGCAGGGCATGGCAGCCATTGCTGGAGTGAACTTGGGCCGAATTGAAGCAGCAGAGCCTGGGTCCAAGAGTGAAAAATGAACTGATGTTTGGCCAAATTTGAGCACTGACCCAGATTAAACTGTAGGGTAATGTAATTGGGAGAAATGCACATAATTCACAACCACCAACATCAAATTGGGGCTACACTTTAAGGGACTGATCTGACATGATTACATAAAAGGCTCTTTAGCATGATTTTGTGGTGTAGGTTCAACCACATGTGTTATGTGTTTTGTTAAACATAAAACACCCCACCTTGTTTTACTGTGGAAACCTACATTGGTGACCCCGATGATCTAGGATGATTCCAGAGTTATTGAACATGAAGCCCAATGCAGTTGCTTTGAAACTTCCTGAGTTTTGGGAGCAAAATGTTGCCACTTGGTTCGTACAAGCCGAGGCCCAGTTCACCCTGCAGGAAACCTCTGTCGACAACACCAGAAATGGTAGTAGTAGTAGTAGTGTCACTCAGTAGTTATGCCACTGCAAGAGAGGTGAGTCTGCTTGGACACCTGCCTGAACAAAATAAATACTGACTGCTGAAAACTCGCCTTTTACAGACTTTTGGACTATCGGAGTCTGAGCATGCCAAACAGTTGCTCTCTTTGCCCGGCCTCAGCAATGCTAGTCCTTTGGAGCTAATGGACCATATGCTGTCTCTCCTAGGAAATCACCATCCTTGTTTTATTTTTAAAATAACTCTTCATGCAGCAGTTGACTGATCAAGTTTGCACAGCCCTTGCTAATGCACCTGTGAAAGACTATAGGGAGCTAGCTCAAATGGAAATCCACTCAGCTATGTAGCGATGCATTATCGTTCTCCATCTCAGTAAGCCCGTCAGCAAGGCCCCCAACACAAGGATGCCTGCAGCTGTGAAACAGATAATGCTGGGCCTGTGCTTTTACAATACTCGCTTTGCTAGGAATGCTAGGCAGTGCCGACCACCTTGCAGCTTCAACAATGTAAGTGCACCAGCCAAAGGTCTGTGAGCACCGTGGGTTCCAGCTGCCAGGGTGATTTATGGGCACCCCTTCAGGGCGACACTTCCTGTGTGATAAGTGTGCTGTCAGCATCGCCTATTGATGAGAAACCTAGCCAGAGGCCGCCAATGGCAGCAAGATCTAGGCTTATGGGACACAACAGGTGATGCTCTGCTTCAGTGGGGGATGTTATATATGGGACTTTGTCCCGGCTAAAGTGGCTAGATCTCTGCTTGATGCAGATTTCCTGTGCACCCACGGTCTTAAGAACTGCCAGCTTGTGGGTGTCAAGGGCTTTGGGTCTTTACCCTGTTCGCTCAGCAAGCTCCCCACAATAACTCTATCAAGTGTGTGCACCTCCGCATGTGAGTTTACTCAACTGCTGGGTGAATTCCCAAACCTCACCAAGCCCACATTCTCCAATACAGTCACAAAACATGGGATTGAGCGCCACATTTCCATAACTGGCTGTCCAGTCTGTGCCCGTGCGTGTAGACTGGACCCAGAAAAGCTGGAAAGCGCGAAGGCTGAGTTGGTCAACATAGACAGACTTGGCATTGTAGACTGGTCGGAATGCCCCTGGGCTTCACCCCTCCACATGGTCCCCAAGTCCAATGGTGGTTGCCACCCATGTGGTGATTACCAATGCCTTAATGAGGCCAGCACCCCCAGTTGTTACCATGTTCCACACATTCAAGACTTTTTGGTATGTTTAGCCAGAAAGTTTATTTTTTCCAAAGTCGATCTAGTTGTAGCTACCATCAGGTGCCTGTGTGCTTGGAGGACATTCCCAAATGGCTGTGATAACCCTGTTTGGCCTTTTTGAGTGTCTGTGCATGCCATTTGGACTTAAAAATGCAGCATGGACCCTCCAGTGGCTGATGGGCTCTGTATTAAAAGACTTAGATTTTCTTTTTGCCTACCCGGATGACATACTTGTCGCTAGTGTGTCTAAATCCAAACATGTATCTCATCTCCGCATACTTTCAGTGCCTAAGCCAAAACAGGTTGATTATTAACCCTGCTAAATGCCGGCCGGTTTGGGTTGGCAACCATTGACTTTCTTGGCCATCGTATTTCCGCAGAAGGTGCGAAGCCCCTCCCAAAGGTAGCCGCTATTATGGATTTCCCACCGCCTCGCACTACTAAAAAACTAGTGGTGTTTTTAAGCACATTGAATCTCCACTCCATTCCATGAGCTGCTGAAATTATGTTCCCCCTGTAAAGGCAATACCCCTAATCAAGTGCTTTACTCTTCAGTGGACATGACCTGGGCATTTACCAAATGAGCTCTTTCTAATGCAGCCCTACTGATGCACTCACTCCCCAAAGCAACTAAAGCCATTACAACTGATGCCTCAGACTATGCTTGGTTTGGCACCTCATCTGATATTTTCTCTGACCGTGGTCGCAATTCATTTCAGACCTTTGGGCAGCGATGGTCCAGAACCTCAGCATTAGGCTACAGCACACCATGGCGTATCATCCGCAGTGCAATGGCCTACGTGAGGGGTTTCAGAGCTGCTCTGAGGGCTTCCCTGACAGATGAGGGTTGACATGATTGGATCCCATGGGTCCTGCTGGGGGTCAGAGTTGCTCCAGAGCAGGACCTGCAGTCATCTGCGGCTGAATTGGTATACATGCAGCGTTACGAGAGCCAGTGATACTACGACCACCTGGTCCACCCTCTCAACAGTGAGCAATGAGCCAGATTAAACTGTGAGGTAACGTAATTGGGAGAAATGTACATAATTCAGGACAACCAACACTGAGTTGGGGTTTCATTTTAAGAGGCTGGTCTGATGTGATGACATTATTACACAAAAAGTTTTTAGCGCGCTTTTGCGGTGGAGGTTTTGGGAGCTCAATAAAATGTGTTACAGGTTTTGTTAAACATAAAATGCCTCACTTTGTTTCATTCATGGAAACAATCAAGGCATTGAGGCTGAAGGTGAAGGATGAACCTCACTTCAGTTCAGCTCACTGAGGCTTACTCACCTCAGCACTGAACTTTGTAGCTGTGGCCTCACTTTGTGGTTCATGTTCTGTGTGGCATTTGTTTATTTTTGATTGTTTGCACAATTTGTTCTTCTCTCTCCCCCCACTCCCAACACACATTGGGTGTTTGACATCCTTGTGTGTTTTTTAGTGGGTTCTATTGTTTTCCTTTGCTTTGTGGCTGCTTGCAGGAGACAAAACTCAAGGTTGCAGTTTATATAGAATACATACTTTGATAAGCTCTTTGAACTTTGAGATTCACCTTGCAGGCATTTACAGAAAAACATAAAGCAACAGAAGAGAAGCTACAAAAACTCATACATAAACAAAGGCTGACAAACAAGCAACATGCAAAAAATTAAATGAGCAAATAATACAAGGAACACGAGTTATAAAGAGTCATTAAAAGTGAGTCTGTAGGCCGTAGAGTCAGTTCAGAGTTGAGGTGAGTGATGTTATCCATGCTGGTTCAGGAGCCTGATGGTTTGCAGAGTAATAACTGGTCCTGAAGCTGATGGTGTGGGAGCTAAGACTTGGACCTCCTGACCGATGATAGCAGTGAGAAGGGACCGTGACCTGGATGGTGGGGTCCTGAGACCAGATGTGGTAGTTTTCCTTGTAGGTGTGGATGGTTCTGCCTGTGATGGACTGGGCTGTATGCACCATTCCCTGTAGCCTTTTCCATTCCTATACATGGGGGTTTCTGTACAGGTCATGATGCAACCAGGCAGGATATTCTCCACTGCACACCTACTGAAGTTTGTCGAAGTTTTAGATGACATACTGAATCTACACAAACTTCAAGAAAGTAGAGTCACTGTATTGTCTTCTTTGTAATGGCATTTATGTGCTGCTACTAAGGCAGATCCTCTGGAGATGACACCAAGGAATTTATAGCTACTGCTTCTCTCCACCTTCCTTCTCCTAATGTACACTGGCTCATGGATTCTTCCCCTGTAGTCAATAATCAGCTCTTTGGTCTTGCTCATATTAAGAGAGAGGCTTTTGTTGTAGCACTATTCAACCAGATTTCCAATCTTCCTCCTATACACCGATTCGTCTCCACCGTTGATTTGAACAACAGCGTTACAACATTTCCAACACCAGGAACGTAAGGGGCTGCAGTGCGCAGTGGATACAACCTGGTCCATCGTGGGCACAGCCTTCCCCACCACCGACAGCATCTACAGGAGGTGCTGCCTCAAGATAATGGCATCTGTCATCTGTCAAGAATCCCCACCATTTGGCCAATACCATTTTCTCACAGCTGCCATCAGGCAGGTGGTACAGAAGCCTGAAGTCCCACACACCCAGGTTCAAGAACAACAAGCAACTAAAACCCCTTTTCTGTATCTCAACGCATGTGGCGATACATGTACAGTATGTGCAAAGGTCTTAGGTACGTTTATAGCTAGGATGCTTAAGACTTTTGCACAGTACTGTATTTGTCAATGTGGAGCGGAGAGCGAGTTTGTAAGTCTAGCAGGAGCAAAGGACGCTGGGAATGGTGAGGGTCGAGTGCCACGGGGTGGGTGTGGGACAGGTGGCAAAGGAGTGCCAGGGCAGGGGGTGAGAACATACGCACCCAGACCTGAGACACCAGGCTTGATTCCAAACAATTGGTCTCTTAATCATTACAGAATGTCTCTCTGGTACTTCCCGTTTTCTCCCCTCTTCCTTCCCAACCGTGATTCCTCTCCCCCTTCCCACCTTCAGTCCACAATAGAGACCTATATCAGAATCAGGTTTATCATCACTCACATATGTCTGTCATGATTTTTTTTTGCAGCAGTGCAATACGTAAGATTACTACAGTAACGTGCAAGAAGTCCTAGGCACACAAGCTATATATTCATTGAAACCTATCGAATGTTAAAAGACCTCAAAAGAGTGAATGTGGATGTTTCCTATGGTGGGGGAGTCTAAAACCAGAGGGGACAGCCTCAGATTACAGGGGTGTCCTTTTAGAACAGAGATGAGGAAAACTTTCTTTCATCAGAGGGTGATGAATCTGTAGAACTCATTGCCACAGGCAGCTGCGGAGACCAAGTCACTGGGTATATTTAAGGCAGAGTTTGATAGATTTTTGATTGGTCAGGGCATGAAAGGATATGGGGGAATGCAGGAGATTGGTGCTGGATCAGCCATGATGAAATGGTGGAGCAGACTCGATGGGTCATTAACTTAATTCTGCTCCTGTATCTTACGGTTTTCCTGTCCAATCCTCTCTGGATCTGATATGATTCATAGTAATGGAATCAGACAGCACAGAAATAAGCCCTTCAGCCCACCTTGTCAATTACCAACAATCCATACAGCAACCTCGTGTATTCACCCTACCTGATGCCCCATCACACCAGCTTTACATACAGCTACTTCCATTCAACTATTCAATCAATAGATACATTTAATGTCAGAGATATATATACAATATATATCCTGAAATTCTTTTTCTTCATAAACATCCATGAAAACAGAGGAGTGCCCCAAAGAATAAAAGACAGTTAAATGTCAGAACCCTAAAACTCTCCCCCTCCCATGCAGAAGCAGCAGCAAAGCAATGACTCCTCCCTCCCCCACCAGCAAAAAAGCATCAGCACCCTCCACCGAGCGCTCAAGCGTGCAGCAAAAATCAATGAAGACACAGGCTTGCAATACCCCAAAGACTACTCGTTCACCTGGTAATTCGACATACCATGGGCTCTCTCTCTCCCTAATAAGTGGAAAAGAGGTGTCCCCGTTTCACAGTGAGAGGGGAGACATAACAAAAATACTCGCTGATTTATGGTGTTAAAAGTCTATTGAGTCGCGTATTCAGATATTGAACCAACCTATGCAACTTTAATCACTGACCATTTTGCACTAAAATAGACTTCTGTTTTTATTCTATTCATAATCTTTCTTATAAAAACTTGGTATAATTTATGTTTAATTTGTGTTTTTCTAGTGAATTATGCCTATCTAAAGATCAGTTTTATTTGTCACACATAATTCACATATAGTGAAATGCATCATTTGCGTCAACAAGCAACATAGTTCGAGGATTGTGCTGGGGACAGCTAGCAAGTGCTGTCATGTTTTCCTCACTGATACAGAATGCCCACAACTCATAACCCTAAACTTAACCAGACAGCTTTGGAGTATGGGAGAAAACCGAAGCAAGCAGAGAAAACCCACATGATCATGGGGAGAATGGACAAATACCTACACACAGTAAACCCTGATCAGCGTTGTAAAGCAACGGCACTAACTGTGACGCTACTGTACTGCTCTGAGCGTGTGACACTGCTGCAAGTAAGTTTTTCATTGCACCCATGCATGTGACAATGAACATGGGCTTTGACATGGCCATCAGCTCCTCCTCCTCCCCCCCCCCCCCCAGTTCCATCGCTCACCCACACATTAGGGGCAATTTACCTACCGTAAACTCGAGAGGTTCAGCAGAGGCTGAAAATCTTGAGCAACACACACAAAGTGCTGGAGGAACTCAGCAGGTCAGGCAGCATCTTATGGAGAGAAATAAACAGTTAGTGTTTCGGGCAGAGAGCCTTCATCACGACTTAATGAATTAACCTACTAACTTGTACATATCCCCTTGGGCTGCAGAGGGAAGAGGAGCACCCGGGGAGAAACTCGTGCAGTCAGAGAGAATGTGCCAACTCCACATAGATCAATAAGCCTGAAACCTCTTTTAAGGAATTGGAATTGATTTATTATTCAGATGCTTCCATTTATAATCCCAGAGTGCATACATCCATGAAAAACAAAAAAAACAGAACCCCAAAAGAATGAACAGAAAAACGCTAGAATCCCGAAGCCCCCTCTCCCCTCCCTTGGGCAAGTAGCAGCAAGCATTACCCTCCCTCCTCCCCCCACCCACTTCAGCAAAAAGTGACAGTGTCCACCACCCACCCAGCAACAGCAAAGCACCCAAAGAGAGACCATGTCAGCAAAAATTGTCCACCTGACAGTCTGACATGCCACAGGCCCTCCTTCTCTCACTAACATGGGACAGAGATATCACCCATTTTCACAGTGAAAGGGGAGACAGTTGCTGGTACAATATTACAGGAGTTATTTTTCTGTACAGTCACATGTACCTGTGTTCAGTGAAAATCATGTATTGCAGACCGTTTGTAGATCAAGCATGAGCTAGTACAAGGAAAGTAATAACAAAATGCAGAATAAAGTGTTACAATATAGAGAGAGTACAGTGCAGTCAGGCAATAAAGTGAAAGATCATAATGAGGTAGATTGTGAGATCAAAATCCATTGTAGTATCTTATAACAATGGGGTGGGAGTTGTCCTTGAGCCTGGAGGTACATGGAGGGGAGACTGGTTTCCGTGATGTACTGAGCTGTGTTCTTTCAGTCATAGACGGAGCAGTTGCCATACCAAGCTGTTATGTATCTAGATAGGATGCTTTTGTATGGTGAATCAATAAAAATTGGTGAGGATCGATGGGGACATGCAAATTTCTTTAGCCTCCTGAGGAACAAGAGATACTAGTGAATTCTCCTGGCTGCGGCCTCTACATGGTTGGACTAGGATGGGCTATTAGTGATTAAAACAACTTGTTAAACCTGACTGGAGCCATCCCCTTCCCTGAAGGCGAAGTTTATATATAGAGAATGACAAACACAGACAAGCTCCTGAGCTCTGACAGGTGCAATCTTTTTGTCAAAGCACAGAGGGAGAGAACCGGGTGAGTGGCCTAGATTCTGTGGCTCAAGTCCTTCAACAGAAGATAGGACATAGAATATCATATTAGCGTTACACTTAGCTTAATGCTTTACAGTACCTGCCACTGTCTGTAAGGAGTTTGCACATTCTCCATGTGACTGTGGGTTTCCTTTGCACGCTCCGGTCCTGTCCCATATTCCAACAATACACGGATTAGGAGGTTAATTGATCATATTGGACAGTGCGGGCTTGTTGGACTGGAGGGGCCAGTTACTGCGCAGTAATGTTCTTATAGGTACAGGTCCTTCAACCCACAATGTTGTGTCAACCTTTTAACCTACTAAGGATCAATCTAATCCTTCACTCCCACATGGCCCTCCATTTTTCTTTCTTCCATCTGTCTCTCTAAGAGTTGCTGAAATGACCCTAATGCATCTGCCTCTACCACCACTCCAGGCAGTAGGGGTATTTCAAAAAATCATAGAAATTCAGATCAGTGGGATGCTTTTCCCGTCTCCTCTCTCCTTCCAGTTTCCTAGCTCCACAGACTGTTCAGTCAGTAACTCAGCTGTGGCCTGGATTTTACAGAGGACCCTCCAGTCTAATGAGATAACAGCCGCTAATAGCATTAAAATAGCAGCTGAATCCGTGGAACATTCAGTCAATACCTCGGCAAATTGGCCACTTGTTGGGTCAGATCCGTTTGCTGCCTCATTATCCCTGTAGCTGCTCCAGTAGGAAGCCAATGCCCAGTTAACTCAGGAAGGAAATTGGCACACTGTTCCTCCAGAAGAAAGGCAGAGGTACTGTCAGTGTGTAAAACAATCACTGTGTATAAGAGGCATTTAGACAGACACTTAAAGAGGCAGGCACAGAAGGCTGCAGTCCTAATGTGGGCAAGCAGATTTGGCATAGATGGGCAGGAAGGCCAGCATGAACGAGGTGGGCTGAAACCCAAATGATCCGATCTTTCACCATGACCAAATCCTTCCAGTCGAGCAAACCTCTTGGTCAGTCTCTTCTGCACATTCTCTGCGCAATAATCCACACTTCATTCTCCATTCCTCCTCCACGAGGTCCCCTCTCTCACCTCAAATTTCCTCCTCCCTCTTGAATTCCCACCTTTCCCTCACTCCTCAAACTCCCCCATCTAACCTGCTCCTTCTCACCAGAACTCTCCCTTCCACTCTGAATACCCCCATCCCAAATTTCTCCCTCCACACTGAACTCCCCTATCCCTCTCCAACCATGACACACCCTCCACTTTGAACTCTCCCTTTGAACTCCACCTTCCTCCTCATCCAGAACTCCCCTTCCCCCTCTAAACCCCTATCCCTCTCCAACCCTGAAAACCCCCTCCCCTTTCTGAACTCCGTCCTTTCCTTCCCATCCAGAACTTCCCTTTACTCCTTTGATTTTGAACTCTCTCCTCCAGATCCCAGCTTGAACTCTCCTACCCACCCGCACTCCCACCCTTCCTTCTGCACTCAACCCCTCTCGTTCTCACCAGAACCCAAGCCCCTCTCTCGCTGACCTCCCATCAGCTCCTCTCTCTGCAGCTCTGTGCTGACCCCCACCGCATGTCCCTGATAGGCGATTTATTGAAGCAGAGTATTTTTCTGCCACTGTTCCCGTCCAACTCACCCCACTGGGTCAGTGCCCAGTGCAAACATTTCCCAGTGGAATCACTGGGACTTCCAACCCATCTGGGAAGCCCCCACCAATATGTAAGTTTCAAAGAGATTTCTTCCCCACCGTCACAACTGACCCCTATGGGGCAGGTAGCAAGGATATGGGCACATTGTAATCTAAACACACACTTCAAAGCTAACGCATCTACTGGAACGAATAATCAATTCATACACAATTTCAACAGAGCAGATTGCATTTGAGTTTGGATTACAAACTTCCCTAATGTTCAATTAGATGTCACAGGAGCCATGGTAGTGTATCGGTTAGTACACCATTATTACAGCTCTGAGCATCGGAGTTAGGAGTTCAATTCCAGCGTCCTCCGTAAGGAGTTTGTATGTCCTCCCTGTAGAACGTGTGGGTTTTCTCCGGGTGCTCCCACAGGCCAAAGATGTACCAACTCACACAGAGACACCTCTTTTTCCCTCATTAGGGAGAGAGAGAGAGAGAGAGAGAGAGAGAGAGAGAGAGAGAGAGAGAGCCTGTGGTATGCCAAATTACCAAGTGAACAAGTAGTCTTCAGGGTACTGCAAGTCTGTGTCTCTATTGCTTTGCTGCACGTTCGAGTGCTCGGTAGGGGCGCAGATGCTTTTTTTGCTGGTGGGGAGGGGGGGTCGTTGCTTTGTTTCTGTTGCTTACGCGTGAGAGGGGGAGCTGGTGGGGGGCTTTGGGGTTCTAACATTTAACTGTCATTCATTCTTTGGGGCACTCCTCTGTTTTCATGGATGGTGGTGAAGAAAAAGCATTTCGGGATCTACAATAGTATATGTTTCTCTGACATTAAATGTAACTTTGAAACCTTTGAATTAGTCATTTAAATTGTCCTGTGATTAGGCTGGGGTTAAATTGGGGGTTGCTGGGTGGCATGGCTGGAAGGTCTGGAAAGACCTGTTCTGTGCTGTATCTCTAAATAAAATAACAATAAGTAAAAATAAAGAATGGAACAAAGATTTTTAGTAACAGTAGATAATTACTAGATTAAGTACACCCAGTAGCCATTTCAGATTCCTTTATCACATGTACAGTGAATTGGGTTGTTTGCGTTAACAACCAAAGCACCCAATGATGTGCTGGGGCAGCTCGTAACTGTAGCCACCCATTCCAGTGCCAGCACAGCATGGCCACAATGCTAATCAGGACAGCACAGAACACAACAAAACAGGACATACCAATCAACAGAGCAACAACAGCTAAACAAGCCCTGTTACTCCCTCCCATCCACCCAGGCACATACACAGTCCTCTAACCCCAGGCCAGGCTGTTTTCGGCCTCCGACCTCCAGCCTTGTGGATTCACAGACTCTGAGCCTTCAACTTCCCCAGCAGACTTATTCACCAATTCGGGGCTCTGCCCACAGGGCCTCGACTTACTTCCAATCGACCTGGACTTCCCATTGAACTCAGGCTTCAGACCTCGGTATTGACTCCAGGCAGGGCCCGAACACTAGGTCTTGAACTCTCTGGTCTTGCAGATTTACGTACCTAGGGGGTTTTCTTTGGACTCCCAAGGCATATTATTGTTGAAGGGGTTCTATCACAGACAGCGATTACATGGAGCACAGAACAGTAGAGACAGAAATAAAGTCTGTGCCCACTATGACACTAAATTCAACTGCACATCTAGTCTACATCCCTCCATTCCTGCCGGTTCATAAGTCTGACTAAATGCCTTCTAATTCCTACTATTGTATCTACTTCCTCCACCACATCTGGCAGCAACCAACCACACCAAGCACTGACCACTCTCCATGGTTCAGGGAGGTGCTGGCTGGGTTGACTGGTCATAGTGAATTGTCCAGTGGTTAGGTTAGGGTTAATTGGAGTTGTGGAGTTGCTGGGGCAGCGTGACTTGAAGGGCCAACTCTGTCCTCTATCACTAAAAAAACAAACAAAAGATACTTGTCCCACACATCTCCTTTAAACTTTCTCCCTCTCACCTTAAACTCATGTCCTCTAGTATTTGATATTTTGCTCTGGGAAAAAAACTGACTAGGTTGAGCAAGCCTGGCTTCTCTCTTGGACTGAAGGAGGATGTGAGGTGACTCGATAAAAGTGTATGATAAGAGACAAAGATCAAGTGGAGAGATACTTTTTCCCCAGGGTGTAAACAGCTAATGAAGGGCATAATTTTAAGGTGATTGAAGCAAAGTATAAGGGAATGTCAGAGTTAGTTTATTTAACATGGAGAATGGTGGATGTGTGGAACAGGCTGTTGGGAGTCATGTTGGGGGCAGATACATCAAGAATATTCATTTTGGTTGCTAACACAAATGATGCATTTCACTGAATAAATCTCGGAGTTGTATATGGTGACATATATGTACTTAGATAATCAATTTACTTTGAACTTTGATATACATGTGATGAATAAATGAATCTCAATTGTTGAGCTCGGTGGAACTCTGTAAGAATGAGCAAGCTGCCCCTGGGATTGAACCTGGGGCATCAGAGCAGTGAAGTGATGGTTCTACACACAGTGCCAGCCACAGTATGCCATGTAGGAATAACCTAGGTCACTCTTTAACACTGGCATGGCCATGAAGGGATGAATGGCCGTCTTCTGGCCTGATTTTCATTTGTTACATCTGAGAACATCAGGAATCTAAAGTTCAACAAGTATTCAGAGACCCAAGGACGTTCTCATCTGCAGCTTAATGTGAAAAAGACTAAGGAGCTGGTGGTGGACCTGAGGAGGGTCAAGGCACCGGTGACCCCTGTTTCCATTCTAAGGGTCAGTGTGGACATGATAGAGGATTACAAGTACCTGGGGATACGAATTGACGATAAACTGGACTGGTCAAAGAACACTGAGGCTGTCTACAAGAAGGGTGAGCCGTCTCTACTTCCTGAGGAGACTGAGGTCCTTTAACATCTGCAGGACAATGCTGAGGATGTTCTATGAGTCTGTGGTGGCCAGTGCTATCATGTTTGCTGTTGTGTGCTGGGGCAGCAGGCTGAGGGTAGCAGACAGCAACAGAATTAACAAACTCATTTGCAAGGCCAGTGATGTTGTGGGGGTGGAACTGGACTCTCTGACGGTGGTGTCTGAAAAGAGGATGCTGTCCAAGTTGCATGCCATCTTGGACAATGACTCCCATCCACTCCATAATGTACTGGTTAGGCACAGGAGTACATTCAGCCAGAGACTCATTCCACCGAGATGTAACACTGAGTGTCATAGGAAGTCATTCCTGCCTGTGGCCATCAAACTTTACAACTCCTCCCTTGGAGTGTAAGACAGCCTGGGCCAATAGGCTGGTCCTGGACTTATTTCCACTTGGCATAATTTACTTACTATTATTTAATTATTTCTGGTTTTATATTGCTATATTTCTACTCTATTCTTGGTTGGTGCAACTGTAACGAAACCCAATTTCCCCGGGATCAATAAAGTATGTCTGTCTGTCTGTCTGTCCATCATTAAGACCATAAAACATAGGAACAGAATTAGGCCATTTGAGTCTGCTCTACCATTTGATCATGGCTGATTTATTTTCCTTCTCAGCCCCATTCTCTGACCTTCTCCCGTAATTTTTGAAGACTTCATTAATCGACAGCCTACCAAGCTCCACTCTGAATATACCCAAATGACTCGGGTGCCACTACCACCCAAGCGACGAACACCACAGATTCACAACTCTCTGGCTAAAGAAATTCCTTCTCAGGTCTGTTCTAAAGGGACATAATCCAAATCATTGACATATAATGTGAAAAGAAGCAGTCCCAACACCAGCCCCTGTGGATTTGTCCTACGTCAGATCTGAAGTAACAACTATTTTGTTCTCCTTGTGTAGAGGAAATTACATTAAACAGTCTTGAATCTTGAACACCACTAGTCACCGGCTGCCAACCAGAATTGGCCCCTTTATTCCCATGTTTTGCCTCCTGCCAGTAGGCCAATCTTCTAACCATGCTAGTCCCTTTCCTGTAATTCCATGGGCTCTTCTCTAGTTTAGCAACCTCATGTGTGACACCTTGTCAAAGTCCTTCTGAAAATCCAAATAAACATCCACTATCTCTCCTTTGTTTGTCTGTTTACAACCTAACCTCATCGTTCACGAGTGAAGGTTGTACCTTCCCTGGTATGGACAAACAGATCTCCTGTACAACTAGTGAACGACCCTTCACGGTAGCATAGTGGCTAGTGTCACAGTATTACAATTCAAGTGAGCCAGGTTCGATCCCTACAGTTGATGATAAAGAACTTGTATGTTCTCTCCACAGCTGCATGGGTTTCTTATTTTACTGAGTGATACAGTGTGTATTGGGTCTTTCTGACCCTTCAAGCCACACCACCCCAGCAACTGCGAACAAACCTGATTAACTACAACCTAAACACGGGTCGTACCAGTTAACCTACCCGGTACGTCTTTGGACTATGGGAGGAAACCGGATAAACCCAGACATTCCACAGGGAGGACATACAAAGATTCCTTACAGAATGGCACCAGAATTGAATTGCAAACTCGGACATGAGCTGTAATAGCGTCGCACTAATGCAGCACCCATCATCGGGTTTCCTCCCACGTTCCAGAGATGCGTGGGTTAGTAGGGTAATGGTCACATGGCTGTTATTGGAGAAGGAAGGCAGGTTGGCCAGAAGGGTGCAGGGGAATAAGCAGAGGAAGTGGCATCGATGGGATTGTTTCTCTATCCAATGAGGCCCGCCACTCCTCTCCTCGAGGAGCTAACACGGGAGCGATGGGCCGAATATCTGTTTCTTGAGTCATTTTAAGACTGACTGGGTCCAGAGCCACGTGACCCGAAGCCCCGGAGCCCCGGAGTAACTCGCTCCCTCGTAAACAATACGGTTGACTGTGCAAGTGTCTCGGCAGATCTGATTAAGGTGCGGTCAGCAGATGAGATGTGCCCGGTTACCCGTGAGAATTAAGCAAACACGTTTTCTGCTTTGGCCATCCACATAATCGTTTTTTTCCAAAATTAGCAGGGCGTCTGGTGAGAGAGGACTGGGTTTCAATATTTAATCAATCCAGCTCCTTCGCGGGGAGCTCAGCCGGAAGACGCCGACTGGCAGCTACGGCGAGAGGGGCATTCTCCTCGCTCTCTCCATGGCTGGTTGGGACGTTCTGAATTGGGAAGTGTGCCACTTACGATGGAGTTGGGGGTGCGCTGAGAGAGTGACTGCGTTCAAGTTCTTCCCTGTGTCCCGTACGGTGTAGTGAGACACCGCGATTAGAAACTGACCCGGTAAGAGGAATTCTTCGCAGTCCCTGTTTAATGAGCCAAAGTTCTACCGTGAGGTACACGGAGCCGGCTAAATAAACTCCACACACTTAACGTAAGTAACCCTTTGTTGAATAACAAGGAGTGTTGTGTATTGCACATTTTAACCCTTACCTTGACGGAATATATTAGTCAGAGAGTGATACAGCACGGAAAAGGCCCTTCGGCCCAACTCGCCCCTGCTGACCGTTTCTCTAAACTTTCCGATGTACTTATCAAGATGGCGTTTAAACATTGCTAACATGCCCACCTCAGCCACCATTTCTGGCAACACATTCCAATACACACCACATTTTGTGTGCAGAAGCTGTCGCATTTAAATCTCTCATCTCTGATCTTAAACCTGTGGCTTTCGTTATCAGCATCCCCTCCCTGGGAAGAAGACCATGTGCTTTAAACTTGTCTATGCCCCCCATGATCTTATGTATCTGCATCAGGTCACCTCTCAATCTCCTACAGTCTGGGAAATAAAGACCGTCTTGGCAACCTGCCCCTGTAACTCAAGCTCCCAAGTTCGGGCAACATCCTGGCAAATCTTTTCCCTACTTTTCAGAATCAAGACCAGAATCGGAATCAGGTTTAATATCACTGGCATCTGTCGTGAAGTTTGTTGTTTTGCATTAGCAGTACAATGCAATAAATAAAATATAAAAACTATAAGAAATACTGTATTACAATAAGAAATAATGTATATACAATTTAAATTAAATAAGTAGTGCAAAAAGAGAGGAAAAATAAAAGAAAAATATACAGTATTGAGAAAGTATGTGTTCAGAAATCTGACGGCAGAGGGGACCAAGCTGTTACTGAAATGTTGAGAGTGTGTCTTCAGGCTCCTGTACCTCCTCCTTGATGGTAGCAATGAGAAGAAGGCATATCCTGGGTGGGGTCCTGAATGATCGATGCCAGCTTTTTGAGTCATCGCCTTTTGAAGCTGTCCTTGATGCTATTGCCCATGATGCAGCTGGCTAAGTTTACTTTCTATGGAAAAGAGTAAACAATCGGTGGGACCGGCTGAGACCTTTCATCAGGATGAAGTCCTGCTGAAGGGTCTTGGCCTGAACCATCAGCCGTACTCTTTTCCATAGATGCTGCCAGGCCTGCTGAATTCCCCCAGCACTTTGTGTGAGTTGTTTGGATTTCCAGCATCTGCTGATTTTCTCTTGTTTGTCAGTTTGCTTACTGCAGCTTTTTCTGATCCTGTGCAGTGGCATCTCCACACCAGAATGCTCTCCATGGAAAATCTGTAGAAGTTTGTGAGAGGCTTTGGTGACAAACCAAGTCTCCACAAGCTCCTAAGGAACTGTAGCTGCTGTGGAGCCTTCTTTGTAATTGCATCGATATGTTGGGCCCAGGATAGATCCTCAGAAATATTGATATCCAGGAACTTGAAACTGCTCACCCTTTCCACTGTTGATCCCTCAATGAGGACTAGTGTGTGTTCCCTTGATTTTCCCTAGCTGGAGTTCACTATCAGTTACTTGATCTTATTGACACTGAGTGCAAGGTTGTTGTTGAGACACCACTCAACCAACTGATTTATCTCACCCCTGTACGCCTCCTCATCACCATCTAAAAGTCTGCTTAAAAGGAGATGCGTTGCTGGCAAATTTGTAGATGCATTTGAGCTGTGTCAAGTCACACAGTCATGGGTGTAGAAAGGGTAGTGCAGGCATCCTTAAGGTGCACCAGTGTTGATAGTCAATGAGGAGGAGATGTTATTTCTGAATGAAACAGACTGCAGTCTCCCAGTGAGGAAGTCAAGGATCCAGTTGTAGAGGAAGATACGGAGGCCCAGGTGTTGACACATTGATTATAACTGAGGGTATGATCCTGTTTAACGCTGAGCTATAGTCAATAAACAGCAGCCTGACGTAGGTAATGCTATTGTTCAGGTAATCCAAGACCGAGAGGAGAGACAGTGAGATTGCATCCTCTGTAGAGCGATAGGTGAATTGCAGTGGGTCCAGGTCCTTGCATAGGAGGAATTGATTCTAGCCGTGACCAATCTCTAAAAGCACTCTGCCACAGTAGATGTGAGCACAACTGGGTGATAGTCTTTGAGACAGCTCGCCCTGCTCTTCTAGGGCATTGGTATGATTGTAGCTATTTTGAAACAGGTGGGAACCATCCAACTGCAGCAGTGAGAGACTAAAGATGTCCTTGAATACTCCAACAGGTTTTCAGGGCCCTACCAAGTACTCCATCAAGGTCTGTTGCCTTGCAAGGGTTCACCCTCTTAAAAGGTGTTCTGACGTCGGCCTTCAAGACACAGATCACAGGGTCAGCAGACGCTGCAGGGATCTGCACAGGCATAGTTTAATTCTCCCTTTTAAAGTGTGCATAAAAGGCTTTGAGCTCATCTGGGAGTGAAACATCACAGCCATTCATGCTGTTAAGTTTCACCTTGTAGGAAGTAATGGTCTGCAAACCCTGCCAGACCTAACGTGCATCCGATTTTGTCTAATTTCTAATTTAATAACATGTTTAACTTGCATATTGTCCATTTCACTGCTGATTTTCAGGGCAGCAATGAAGGTCCCCCATCTCTGGTGGTGTTCAGGGCTTTGTTCGTTATGTCTGTAGCTTCTTCTCGGTTTTCACTACTGTCAGTAATGCAAGTCTCAAGTGGAGACTCAGGAATACTGTCGCACTCAGAGTAGAAGGAATCTTAATTACTTTTTCCGTAATAATTTTGTTTTACCAATTAGGCTACTTAGCCCTGAGCTCAACCCACGAACCTGGAGGACCTGTGGACCACTCTTGGTCTGGCAAGGGTGATCCTACCAAGAACCAAAGCATAGACTCCCGACTCCAGCCAACATAGCTCTCCGGGTCATTGAGGAATGTAAGCCTCCAAACTCTACGACAAGGTTGGGGTCCTGTTGAAGGACCATCTTTAAAGATTAGCTTTATTTGTCACATATACATCAAAAATACAGTGTAATACACCATTTTGTATCAGATCAAATCAATGAGGATTGTGCTGTGGCATCCTGCAAGTGTCGCCATGCCAACAAAGCATGCCCATAACTTACTAACCCTAACATAAATGTCTTTGAAATGGGAAAGAAACCTAGGCACTTGGAGGAAACCTGCTAGGTTATGGGGAGAACAAACAAACGCCTTACAGAAGGCAATGAGAATTGCATCCTGATCAGTGATCGCTGGCGCTGTAAAGTATTACGCTAACTACTATGCTACCATGTCACCCTGCAAAAAGGTGACTAAAACTGTACATAATAGCCCAGTTGCAGCCTCACCAAAATCTACTATACAACAGTGTTTCAAATCAGACGGTTTATCCACCCGAATAAAAGTTAAAAGCAGAAAATGCTGGAAACACTCAGTAGGTCTGGCAATGTCTGTGGAGAAGGAAACTGTGTCCAGACCCTTCACCAGATCTGGGAAAGTAGTGGTTTATTACAGTCACACGTACGAAGATACAGAGAAGAGCTTTTGTTTGTATGCCATCCAGACAGGTCATGCCACAGGTAAGTATGTCGGGCTTGTACCAAAGAAAACAGAATGCAGCATACAGTGTTATAAATACAGTGAAAGGGTGTTGCAGGTAGACAAATGAAGTGCAAAAGCTATGACTGTACTTGTGGGCTGCCAGCAGTGCATCTTGTTTGTTGGTCATTGACACAAATGATGTATTTCACTGTATGTTTCAATGTACATGTGATCAATCTGAATCTGAAAGGGCCAAGAAGAGGTAGATTGAGAGATCAACAATCAAGAGTTCATTCGTGTGAAAGGTCCATTTTGAGAGTCTTAAAACAACAGGATAGAAACTGTCCCTGAGCCTTGTGGCTCATACTTTCTGGTTTCTGTATCTTCTGCTCCATGGGAAGGGGAGAAGAGAGAATGACTAGAGTGGAAGGAGTCCTTAATTATGTTGACTCCTTTCCCAAGGCAGTACAAAGTGTAGACATAATCTGTGAAGGGAAAACTTGTTTCTGTGATGTGCTGACTGTGTCTACAACTCTCTGCAGTTTCTTACAGTTCCGGGTAGTGAAGTACCTGTACCAAGCCATGGTAAATCTAGACAGCATGCTTTCAATGATGTGTTGGTAAAAATTGGCTAGGGCCTTCGGGGACATGTGATTCTGCTGCTCTCTGAGGAAGAGGGACTGGTCTGTTTTTTTGATCATATCATCCACGACGAGAGAGAAAATTGGTTCTGAGTTGCAGAAGGAAAGGATGGATTGGACAGAGGCAGTGGTGATTATGAGATTGACTCAGGGTTGCCATGGAATGAAGTGCAAACAAAGTCCTCCGATTGATGAGTTAAAGGGGAAGTTTGAGAAAGAAGGAACAAGTGTAGCTGTATAAAACTTTGGTTAGGCCACACTTGGAGAACTGTGTGCAATTCTTGTTGCCCCATTACAAGAAAGCTGTGGAGACTTTGGAAAGGGTACAGGAGAGTTTCATCAGGATACTGCTTGGATTAGAGGGTATGAGGTACGAGGAAAGGTTGGAAAATTTGTGTTGTTTTCTCTTAAGTATCAGAGGCTGAGGGGAGACTTGAGAGGTGCTATACATTGAGAGGCTGTCAGGACTGCACAGGCAGGCACCTCCCAGTCTCCATCCAGCGAACAGGAATCACCTGCCACTTGTTTCCAATTTATCACCTGCTGCCTATTTTAACCCATCCTCATTCACCCATCGAACCACTCTGCCTCAACCAGTTGCTTTTAGCCTTCAGTTGCCTTGTCATGTTAAGTACCCATTCCCTCTTATTTTGTGGCTCCCCTCATGGCTTGTTATTCAGCAGTTTATTATTAAAGTGATCGTCCACCACTAAATAGTCTCCACTGTTCTGCATTTGGACCAAGCCTTCTCTACATTTCCTGACAGAGGCAAGGATAGGGTAGACAAGGTGACAGGTAGATCCAGTAGATGAGATTAGTCTTGACCTGAAATATTGACTGACCATTTCCCTCTGAATGCTGCCTGGCCCACTGAGTTCCTCCAGCAGTTTGTATATTGCTCCAGGTTCCAGCATCTGCAGTCTCTTGTGTCTCTGTAATTCTTTTTTTTTCAAATCTTTTTATTATATTATTCAAAAGTAACACAAGTACATCCAAGTAACAACACTTACAATGCCTCAAGAAAAAGAAATTATCTTAAAGTTTCTGCACAGTTGTTCCTACCTTTTCCCTGGAACTTGGGTGCTCCTCTTTCTTTCTTCTCACCACCAAGAAGAACATTTCCCTTAACCCCTTCTATAACACTCTCTCTGTATTACTATTTTTCCTCTCTCTCCCTCAGCCCTGCATTTCACAACCTCTATGTTCCTTTGTTCTGGTGAAATGTTATCAACTTGAAGCATTGGCTGTGTTCCTTTCTCCATAAATACTGTTAGACTTGCTACGTATTTTCAGCAAACTCTGCTCTTATTCCGTAAAATCTACCATTTTGCCCCAAGTTCTTGACAACATGCTCTTTTTTGATGACGCTCATGTGGAAGACACCTCAACATGACCAAAAATGCAACGACTTTCTTATGACGTTACTTGGCTTAGTTAAACTCCTGTGAAGAAAGATTACCCAGTGTGGGGTGAGCGAGTAAAGTGGAAAGATATGCCGATAAACGTAAAGAAAGCTGTAGACACTGGAAACCCAAAGCAAAAACAAAAAATACTGGTAACACTCAGCAGGCCAGCATCTGGGGGAGGGGAGGGGAGAAAAATTTAACATTTGAGGTTGAAGATGCTTCAATAGAGCTAGTTTAAAAAAAACAAGTTAGTTTTCAGAAGCAGAAAAGGTGGAGAAGGTTCAACTGGCCTTCATAAATCAAGGTACTGAGCACAGGTGTTGGAATGTTATGTTGAAGTTGTATATGACATTGCCTCCTACTTCCACCCTGCCCTCAAATTTACTTAGTCCATTTCTAACACCTCCCTCCCCTTTCCCTCAAATTTACTTAGTCCATTTCTAACACCTCCCTCCCCTTTCCCTCAAATTTACTTAGTCCATTTCTAACACCTCCCTCCCCTTTCTCAATCTCTCTATCTCTATCTTTGATATCTTTTATAAACCCATTGATTCTCACAGCTACCTGGACTATACCTCTTCCCACTCTGCTAGTTGTAAAAATGCCATCCCCTTCACTCAGTTCCTCCGTCTCCACCACATCTGTTCTCAGGATGAAGCTTTTCATTCCAGAACTACTGAGATGGCCTAATTCTTCAAAGAAAGGGGCTTCCCTTCCTCCACTATCAATGCTGCCCTCAACTGCATCTTTTCCATTTCGTGCATGTCTGCCCTGTTGCCACCACACCAGGGATAGGGTTCCTCTTATCCTCACCTACCACTGCACTAGCCTCCATGTCCAGCACATAATTCTCTGTACTTCCGCCATCTCCAACGACATCCCACCACCAAGCACTTCTTTCCTTCCCCCTCACTTTACACTTTCTGCAGGGATTGCTCCCTATACAACTCCCTTGTCCACTCATTCCTCCCCACTGATTTCTCCCCTGGTACTTATCCTTGCAAGCAGAACAAGTGCGACACCTGACCCTACACCTCCTCCCTCACTACCATTTGGGGCCCCAAACAGTCCTTCTAGGTGAGGTGACACTTCAAGTATGAGTCTGTTGGGGTCATCTACTGTGTCCAGTGCTCCCGTTGTGGCCTTCTTTATATCGGTGAGACCCGACATAGATTGGGAGACCGCTTCACTGAGCGTCTGTGTTCCACCCACCAGAAAAAGCGGGAACTCCCCGTAGCCACCCATTCCGAGATATTAGTTGAAGGCTTTCTATGTTGCAATGAGGCCACACTCAGGTTGGAGGTGCAACTCCTTATATTCCGTCTGGGTAGCCTCCAACCTGATGCCATGAATACTGATTTCTTGAACTTCTGTTAATTGTCCCCCCCTTCCCAATTCTTGTTTCCCTCTCCTACCTTATTTCCTTACCTGCCCATCACCTCCCTCCTGTGCTCCTCCTCCTTCCCTTTCTTCCATGGCCTTCTGTCCTCTCCTATCAGATTCCCCCTTCACCAGCCCTTTATCTCTTTCACCAATCAACATCCCAGCTCTTTATTTAATCCCTTCCCCCTCTCCCATTTTCACCTATTGCCTACCACCTTGTACTTCTTCCTTGCTTCCCGCCACCCTCTTATTCTGACTTCTCCTCTTTCTTTCCAGTCCTGATGAAGAGTCACAGCCTGAAACATTGACTGTGATCTTTTCCATAGATGCTGGCTGGCCTGCTGAGTTCCTCCAGATTTTTGTGTGTGTGTTGCTCTTCATTTTTTCTACTTTTATTTCCTTTTTGAAGGTCCCTGTTGAATCTGCTCATCGTTCCCTTGTAAGGAATGCATTCAAGATTACAATACAAGGTGTGACAAATTAATTTTCCTCAACCCCCTCCAGTCCTTCTGTTCACTTATCTTTGCTATTAGTGGTTAGTGTAATGCTTTACAGTACCAGTGATTGGAAGAATGGGGTTCAATTCCCACCACTGTCTATGAGGAGTTTGTATGTTCTCCCTATGATTGTGTGGCTTTTCTTCAGGTGCTCCACATTCCAAAAATGCATGGGTTAAAGTTAGTAAGTTGTGGCATGCTATGTTGGCACTGGAACTTCTCCAGCACATCTTTGGAATGTGTTGGTCATTGATGCAAACAACGCATCTCACTATATGTTTCAATGTACATATGACAAATGAGGCTAATCTTTCTTTCTTCCATGTTCCAAAAATCCTCAGAAGTACCCTATAGAAAGGATGTGGCAGCTTTACAGAGGCTGCAGAGGAGATTCACACAGGGTGCTGCCTGGTCTAGAGAGCATGAGGACAGGTTGAGTGAGCAAGGGGATTTCTCTCTTGAGTGAAAGAGGGTGAGAGGCAACTTGACAGAGATGCACAAAATAAGAGGCATAGATAGAGTGGATAGCCAACACCTTTTCCTCCATGACAGAAATATCTAATACAAGAGGGCATAATTTTAGAATAATTGGAGGAAAGTATAGTGGAGATGCCAGAGTTAAGATTTTTTACACAGAGAATGGTGGATGTGTGAAATGCACTGCCAAAGGTGGTAGTAGAGGCAGATACGTTAGGGGCATTTAAGCAACTGTTATATGGATGAATGAAAATTGGGGGGGGGCTATGTGGGAGGCAATGGTTAGATTGATCTTAGAATAGATCAATATAGATCATAACAACATCATGGACTGAAGGGTCTGTCCTGTGCTGCAATGTTCTATCTTCTTATGTTCTGTGGCTTTCCTCTCTCCAGCTTGACCCCACACTTGTCTTTGGAAAAATCTGCATTGAAGATGGTCATCACTGCAGCCGATGAAGATATCTCGTTGGACCAGAAGAGGGAGAGGAGGGAGGAGATTATTCTAGCCATCCTGGGCATTGTCGGCACAATCCTTAACCTTTTGGTTATTATTTTTGTGTATATCTGTACAACAATGTAGTCAGGGCTGTCCACAACAGCTTATGGTGCTGCTCTGTGCGATACTTCTGTCTACCAAGGATATCCATTCAATGTAGCTGCATCCTACAATTATTATTGAAGGTGTTTAATGGACTCAGTTCTTCCATTGAGAATGCCAGCCACAGATTACAACTGAACTATGGGTCATTCTCAAGTTAAGTGAGGTCAAATTTATTGTCATGAACACAAATATGGTAAGCTACAGTTACAGGATATAAAAATAGAGGTTATGGGCTATATAAGAGGGAAGGATTCGATTGATTGTGGAGTAGTTTTATATAGGGGATACTATGCTTATAGTGTTACGTGTTTCTATGTTTCTGTAATGCTTGCAGCATCATCATAGACACGTAGGTACAAACAAAACACAGAACATAAATTATACATAGTACAAGACAATGAGAAAAGGTTGTGCAATAAAACATTAATGCATAGAAAAGACACAGCTGAAGCCAAGTCCATGGCAGTGCATGGTCCATAGTGCTCAATTGCTGAGGTAGGACTAGGGTTGTGCAGGGCAGTCCAAGAACACGATGGTTGTGGGAAAGTAGCTGTTTCAGAATCTGGTGGTGGGGAACCTCAGATTTCTGTATTTCTTGCCATATGAGATGGGATGGCCCGGATGGTGGGGATCCTTGATAATTGATGTCACCTTCTTGGGGCAGAACCTCTTATAGATGATGTCTGTGGTGGGGAGGACTGTGTCTGAGATGGACCAGGCTGTGTCCACTACTCTCTCAGTTCTTGTGTGTAGAAACTGTTGTATCAGTCCAGGACCTTCTTATAAGTACAACACCTGGCTGTATTGGTTATCCTGGTGAAGGATAACCAGCTTTTATTTGAATAGGTGTGGAGGGAGAGGGGACGTATAATGTTCAGTGACTCCATAGATGCCCTAGTTGCCAAGTCCCTGCACCAGGTGTGACGAGACAGACCAAATAGCAAGGCTGAGTTTACACTTCACCTGCCACACTTTATGAACGTGAAAAACATGTAAACTGCAGATGCTGAAATCTGAAAGAAATAGAGAAAGCTTGGGGAGTCTGGCAGTGTGTGTGGAAAGAGAAATGCAGTGGTAATATTTCGATGACCTCTCGATGGGATGTTTGGTCTTTCAGGGCAGGATCCATGTAGCCCAATTTTCTCCAACATTTCATGCAATTTTCCTATAGTAGAGCCGATAGCTTGGGATAAAGGAAGGTCTGAGAGCGTTGATGACCTGAGTACATGACAGCAACAAACATAATGCTAGAGGAACTCAGCAGGTCTGGCAGCTTCTATGAAGGGAAATGAACTGTTGATGCTTTGGGCCAAGATTTTTCATCAGGTTTCAGCCCAAAACATCGATGTTTATTCCTCCCCATAGATGCTGCCTGACCTGCTGAGTTTCTCCAGCATTTTGTGTTTGTTGCTCTGCAGAATCTCTCTTGATTTCATTGGCACAGGTGCAGTGGGCCAGGGCTGGCTCCTACCTCATCGTGTTCCCACAGATGCATGAAGAACACAATACAGGCCCTTTGGCCCATGATGTTCTGCCAACCTTTTAACCTACTCCAAGATCAATCTAACCTTTCCCTCCTATGCAGTTCGCCATTTTTCTTTTATCCATTTGCCTATATAAGAGGCACTTAAGTGCCCCTAATATATCTGCCTCTGCCACTACCCCAGGCAGGGTGTTCCAAGCACCCACCACTCTCTGTATCAAAAATCCTACCTCTGACATCATCCTACACTTTCCTCTAATCACCTCAAAATTATGCACCCCTTGTATTAGCCATTGCTGCCCTGAGAATAAAGGACAGACTGTCAACTCAATCTATACCTCTGATCATCTTATGCACATCTGTCGTCACCTCTCATCCTTCTTTGCTCCAAAGAGAAAAGCTTTAGCTCACTCAAAACTATCCTCATAAGACATGCCCTCTCATCCAGGCAGCATCCTAGTAAATCTCCTCTGAACCCTCTCGAAAGCTTCCATCTCCTCCTTCCTTGAGAGAACCAAAACTGCATCACCTGCCTGGACTCATGACAGCTTGGTATGGCAACTGCTCTGCGTGTGGCCACGAGAAATCGCAGTTGTGGACACAGCTCGGCACGTCACAGAAACCAGCCTCTCTTCCATGGAGACCCACCGACACCAGATGTTCTTTTTTCTAACCCCATTTGTCAAATGATACAAATCTGAAAACATATTACCAAGCTCAAGGACAGCTTCTAACCCACTGTTGTAAGATTATTCTTATATGGTTCCCTAGTATGTTAAGACCATGAGACATAGGAGCAGAATTAGGCCATTTGGCCCATTGAGTCTGTTCTGCCATTTGATCATGGCTGATCCATTAACTCTCTCAACCCATTCTCCTGCCTTTTACCTGTAATCTCTGATGCCCTTACTAATCAAGAACCTATCAACCTCCACTTTAACTTTACCTAATGAATTGGCCTCCACAGCCATCTGAGGCAATGAATTCCACAGATTCACCACCCTCTGGATAAAGAAATTCCTCCTTAACTCGGTTCTTATGGGCTCTTGACCTCAAAATCTACCTCATTATGACCTTGCACTATATTGACTAGCTGCTCTGCACTTTCTCTGTAACTGTAACACTTTATTCTGAATTCAGTTATTGCTTTAATCTTTAAGCTATCTCAATGTACTTATGTTGTGAAGTGATCTATCTGGATGGCACACAAAATACAGCTTCTCACTGCAGATGTAGATCTATTGTCCATGTGATGATATTAAAACAGTTACTCACTAATGCCTGGGACCACACAGCCCTAGCACCATGGGCATTTGGATATCTATCTACACTTCCACTCTAGATAATGGACAAAAGCAGGTCATGTCACATGTAGACTTCCAGTCCGCTAAGTGATGTCACATGACTGCCAATGGCTTGATCTTGTCACATGACTAAGTACATGACCTGCCTAATTGGTAATTGGTTTCTTATTCCCACTTGTACTGAGATACAGTGAAAAACTTTGCTGATTGCTACCCGTACAGATCATCCCAAACATTAATACATCAAGGTAGTACAGAAAGGAAAATGACAACAGAATGCAGAATATAGTGTTATGAGAAAATGCAGTTCAGCAAACAAGTTGCAATGGCCTTGAGGAGGTAGATTATGAGATCAAGAATTCATCTTTATCATACAAGATGTTCATTCATGACTCATAATAATGGGGTAGGAGATGTCCTTGAGCCTGATGTGAATGTTCACAGGCTTTGGTTTTAAGTCGTCACTCATATCCCATCTGAAGCAAAATTGACTGAGGCCAATTTTAAACATGAGAAATTCTGCAGGTGCTGGAAATCCAAAGCAACACACACACAAAAAATGCTGGAGGAATTCAGTAGGTCAGGTAGTGTTCATGGAAATGAATAGTCAACATTTTGACCGTGACCCTTCTTTAGGACTGGACTGGAAGGGGGAAGATGCTAGAATAAAAAGGTGGGAGGAGGGGAAGGAGGCTAGCTAGAAAGTGATAGGTGAAGCCATGTGGGTAGAAAAGGTAAAGGGCTGGGAGGAAGGAATCTGATAGGAGCAGAGAGTGGACTGTAGGAGAAAAGGAAGGAGGAGGGACACCAGAGGAAGGTGAGAAGAGATAAGAGGCCAGAGTGGAAATAGAAGAACAGGGGAAGGGAAGGGAAAATACTGAAAGGAGTAATCAATATTCATGCCATCAGGTTGGAGGCTACTCAGATGGAATATAAGGTGTCGCTTCTCCACCCTGAGTATGGCTTCATTGTGGCACAAGATCTTATAACATTTCCACTTGTCCGGTCTTTATTTAAAAAAAGGAATCTTACATTTGTAAATGAGAGTATTTTGTAAATAAAAATAGCAAACATTTAAGTTTTGATCATTTGCTTGAGGGCTGCTATATTAATGAACCAATTCTGTGCTTCACATCTTGAGAGATGTTTCAGTCTGTTTGAGGTGAATGACGGTGCCCATTTAGAACACAGAACAGCACAGCAACAGGCCCTTTAGTGTTGTGCCAAATGAATTAAGTTAATGGCCAACTAATCTTTTCTGCCTATACTATGTCAATATCCTTACATTTCCCTCACATTTGTGTGCCTATCTAAACTTCTCGTATCAGCCTCCACCTTCACCCCAGGCAGCATATTCCAGGGCATCCACCAATCCACCACCCTCTGTAAAAAAAAGCCTTGACAGCTTTCCTATAATGCATCCGGCTAGAACTGTATGCAGTACTCCAGACGTGGCCTAACTGGAGTTTTATAAAGCTGCAACATAACGTCCTGATTTTTGAACTCAGTGACTCGACTAATAAAAGCAAGCATGCCACATGTCTTCTTAACCACATTATCAACTTGTGTAGCCACTTTTAGGGAACAATTAACTTAGACCCTAAAATCCCTCTGCTCATGGACAGTTAAGGGTTTTGCCCTTAACAGTGTACTGTCTCTTTACATTTGACTTACCAAGGTAGACAGGCTTCATATTTGGTCAGGTTAAACTCCATTTGCTGTTTCTTTGCCCATACTGTATCTATAACTGATCTACGTTATCCACAACACCAGCAAATTTCGTGTCATCTGCAAACTTAATAACCCACCCATCTATGTTTTCATCCAGCTCATCTACATATATCACAAACAGCAGAGGTCCCAGTAAAAATCCCTGTGGCAGCCAATATACGTTGTGCTACCTTTTGGTCTTTTTTCCGTGGCCAACCCGAGTGCCCTAATTGGGTGGCAATGGAGTTGAGTTCCACTAAAGATTTATCTATTTCTGCACTTCTTGGCTCTGTACTCCCTAGTAGTTTGTCCAGATTAATTGTTAATCCTCTTATTAGACACACTTTGTGTATATGGGCTCAGTTTAGGAAATTTTATGGTTTCCATGGTTTTTCCTTTTCTAGCCCTATCTTACATAATCACCTTTTTTTACCTACTACGTATGGTTCAGCATTCCATGATTGGTATAGGAAGGGCATTAGACGTTTTGAAGATCTTTTTATTGATAATCGCTTCGCATCTTTTCAACAGCTCTCTACTAAGTTCAATCTGCCCAATGCTCATTTTTTTAGATATCTCCAAATTAGACACTTTATTAATCCTTTAATTCCTAACTTCCCTGAAATGCCTGAGAAAAATTATATGGATTTCTTTCTTTCTATTAATCCACTAGGTAAAGGTTTAATATCATTTATTCGTGATAAATTAGCATCCTTACGACGTGCCCCTGTGAATAAAATTAGAATGGCTTGGGAGCATGATTTAAATATCTCCTTATCTGATGAGACTTGGGACTCGATTCTCAAATCGGTTAATTCAACCTCTCTTTGTGCTCGCCATTGCCTTTTACAGTTTAAGATTGTTCATAGAGCCCATATGTCTAAATCTAAACTATCTCGATTTTACCCTAATATTAGTCCTCTTTGTGATAAATGCAAAAGGGGCGAGGCCTCTCTCATTCATATGTACTGGTTTTGTCCTAGCTTGGAGAAATTTTGGAAAGATGTCTTCATAATGTTATCTTATATTCTGAATCACCACCTAGAACCTAACCCTTTAATTGCTTTCTTTGGTTTTTTGGGTGAGACAGATTTACGTGTGAGTTCGACTAAGTGTCGAATATTATCTTTTGCTTCTCTCCTGGCTAGACGTTTAATCCTCCTTAGATGGAGAGATGTTGCCCCGCCCACGCATGCTCAATGGCTTAATGATATTATGTCCTGCTTAGACCTTGAAAAAATTCATTATTCAGTTCTTAATTCAGATACAAAGTTCCATAAGGTCTGGGGACCTTTTATTGAGTACTTTCATAACCTTCCTCTTAACTAAGGTTTTTTTTGGTCCCTTGCTTTCAGCTCCTTTTTTTTCAGTAGTAGGCATTAATATCTTCTGTTGCTAAGTGTATTTACAGTTTTGGGGGTTTGAATGTCCTGATTTATATTCTCTATATTGTGTTGTGGTTGGTCTGGAGTTTTTTTTTGTTGCGGGGCTTGGGGTGGATACTAATTTTACGTGTCTTCAATTTGGGTGCTTTCTCAATTATCTTCTTTTGTATTATATTATTATTGTATGTTTATTTTTGCACTGTATTAATGTTCTTCATTTCGATCTGGGTTTTTTAAAATCTGTAGCGATGTAGAAAATGTATAAAAAAACTAATAATAAAAAAAATCCCTGTGGAACACCACTAATCACAGAGTCTTTCTTCACTTCTGATCCCTTATGTTGCTCAGCTTTCTCCGTCCAAGAAATCAGATGCTGGCTGCTTGATCTAAACTCAGAGATAGTCTCGTGGGATGCCATTCAGACTGTGCCAGCCATTTACTGATGACTCCCTCACTGTCTGACTCATCAGTGTTCTCCCCAGAGGACTGTCAGATAAGAAAGGAAGTGTAAGAGATGTACTGTATGAAGCAGATTGTTGAGGATGTGAATGAAGGGAGTGAGGCAATGAGAGCAGTTTAGATTTATTAACGTAATGGAAATTACATTAGCTGTAACAGAACATTAATCCTCACAGAACCAAGTCATAAAACCAGCCCATTTGGTTCAACTGGCCAATGGCAATCAAGATGCTAATCTTAGCTAATCATATTTGCCCATGTTTGGCCCATATTCTCTCAATATTTCCTGTCCAGGTATCTGTACAACTGACTTTCAATGTACTCATCTCAACCACTTCCCTTTTTAAAAAATGAGGTTTATTTATCACATGTACATCAAAACAGTGAAATGCATTATTTGTGTTAACAGCCATCGCAGCCGGAGGATGTACTGGGCGGCTCACAAGTGTCACCAATCTTCCGCCACCAACATAGCATGCCTACAGCTTGCTTACCCTAACACTACCCAATATATACCATTGGAATGCGGGAGGAAACCGGAGCACCTGGAGGAAACCCACACAATCACAGAGAAGACATATAAGTTCCTTATAGACAGCAGCAGGAATTGCACCCCAGTCACTGATAAATAGTGCTGTAAAGCATTACACTAACCACTATGCTATTGTGTCACCCCGTTCCATACACATAGGCTACTGTCTAGTGAAAAAGTTGCCCCTCAGGTCCAATTAAACCTCTTACCTTCTGCTTAATCTTATGCCCTCTAGCTCTTGATTTGCCAACCCTGGGAAGAGGATTGTGAGCATTCACCCAATCTATGCTCCTCATGGCTTTATAAGATCATTTGTCAAGCTCCTATGAGGCAACAGTAAGTGCCATTGTGCAGTTGACGTAGGAAAACATTGTAAACCTGTTTACAGTTGTTCTAATGGGTGCACAAAAAGGAATCAGCAAATCAAGCAGAGTCTATAGAGGGGGATAAATAGTTGATGTTTTGGGCTGACGTCCTTTATCAGGACTGCTAAATATCCTGATGAAGGATTTCAGATTTACTTATTATGTGTACATCGAAACATATGGTGAAATGTGTTGCTTGCATTTGCCATGTGCTTGCATGTGCTGAGGGCATTCGTAAGTGATGCCACACATTTTGGCACCAATGCCACAAGCAATAACAACAACAGAATAAAAACAAGACAACAACAGCAAAACAAGATCTTTTCCTGCCTTCTCACCCACCCATCCTCCCACTCACACAGGAACACCTTCAACCCCAGGACAGACTGACTCCAGGCCTCCAGTCCTTGGCTTTGGACTCTCGGACTCACAAACATGGGGCCCCTTAAGTTCCAGTCCCTGGAGCAGACTAGCAGACTTGTTCTTCGGGCCTCTACCTCCAGACTCACTAACTTCAGTTTTTGACCTTTGAGTTTTCTATCCCAGGATTTGCCGAGCTCTGGACTTTAACCTTTGGACAAAGAATCTCAGCATGAAATGTCAGCTACTTATCCCCATCCATAGATGCTGCCTGACCTGCTGACTTCCTCCAGCATTTAGTGTGTGCTCTCAAGATTTCCAGCATTTGCAGACTCTCTTGTGTTTAAGTTTAAAGAGGTAGATTTTAAGAAATATCTTCAAGATTGATAAAGGTACAGATGTTTTGGGAGGGAATTATAAAGATAAAGACCGTGACTCTGACCCAGGCTGCCAATTGTGGGATTCTGGAACAGTGGTGGGTTAGTAAGTTTGCAGATGACACAAAGGTTGGTGGTTTTGTGGATAGTGTGAAAGGTTGTTGTAGGTTACAACTGGATATTGATAGGATGCAGATCGTGTGTACCTAAGACTTTAAGGTATAGGAGCAAATTAGGCAATTTGACCCATTGAGTCTGCTCTGTCATTTCATCATGGCTGATCCATTTTCCCTCTCAGCCCCAATCTCCTGCCTTCTCCCCATATCCCTTCGTGCCCTGACCAATCAAGAATCAATCAACCTCTACACTAAATATACCCAAGGACTTGGCCTCCACAGCCACTTGTGGCAATGAATTTCACAGATTCACCACACCCTGGCTAAAGAAATCTTCCTCATTTCCTTTCTAAATAAATGTCCCTCAATTCTGAAGCTGTGTCCTCTGGTCTTAAGACTCCCCACCATAGGAAACATCCTCTCCACATCCACTCTATTGATCCTTTTCAACATTTGAAACTTTTCAATGAGATTTGAATGATTGAATGATTTGAATTTCAATGAGCCCACCAACCCATTCTTCTGAATTCCAGTGAGTACAGGCCAGGAGCCATCAAATGCTATTTAAACCAGCTGGAAAAAATGGGTTGAAAAATGACAGATGGAATTTAATGCAGAGAAGTATGAGGTGTTGCACTTTGGGAGGACCAACCACATAGCAACCTCTGATAGTCCTCACTGTCCACTATACCTGCAATCTTAGTGTCATCTGCAAATCTACTGATCCAGTTTAGCACTCTGTCATCCAGATCGTTGATATAAATGACAAACAACAACAGACCCAGCACTGATCACCACTAGTCACAGGCCTCCAGTCAGAGACAGACAGCTAACTACTACCACACTTCTCCTGTAAAACCAATGTCTAATTCAATTTATCACCTCATCTTGCATGCTAAGCAATTGAACCTTCTTGACTGACTTCCCATGCAGGACCTTGTCAAAGGGCTTGCTAACATCCATGTAGACAACACCTGTCTTGCCTTCATAAACTTTTCTAGTAACTTCATCAAAAACTATAAGATTGGTTAAACCTACTATGCACAAGGCCAAGTTGACTACTTCTAATCACCCCATCTATCCAAATGCTTATATATCTGGTCCTTCAGAATAGATTCCAATAACTATCCCACTACTAATGTCAGGTTCATCAACCCTTGAATTTCCTGGCTTATTTTTAGGAGCCTTTCTTAATCAATTGAACAACATTAGCTATCCTCCAATCCTCCAGCACCTCACCCAGGCTAAGGATATTTTAAATATCTCTGCTAGGGCCCCTGCAATTTCTGTACCAGCCTTCCACAGGGTTTGAGGGAACACCCTGTCAGGCCCTGGGGATTTATCCACCCTAATTTGCCTCAAGAGAGTAAACACCTCCTCCTCTGTAATCTGTTTATAGTCTGTGTCCTCATTGGTGCTTTGCCTCACTTCTGTGTCCATCTCCTGAGTAAATACAGATGCAATAAATACATTTAAGATTTCCCCCATCTCTTCTGGCTCCATGCATAGGTAACCACTTTGAGCTTCCAGAGGACCAATGTATCCATGGAAGCCCTTAGGATTCCCCTTCATCTTATCTGGTAGAGCAACCTCATGTCTTCTTTTAGCCCTGATTTCCTTTTTAAGTTTTCTTTTGCATTTCTTATACTCCATAAGCACCTCATTTGTTCCTACTTGCCTATACCTGCTATGCACCTCCTTCTTTTTCTTAACCAGGACCTCAATATCTCTTGAAAACCAAGGTTCCCTAGACCTTTATCTTTGCCTTTTATTCTAACAGGAATATACAAACTCTGTACTCTCAAAATTTTACTTTTAAAGGACTCCCATTCACCAAGTACACTTTTGTCTGAAAACAACCTGTCCCAATCCACACTTGCCAGATTCTTTCTGATACCATCAGAAATTGGCCTTACCCCAATTTAAAATCTCAGCCCAGGAACCAGACCGATCCTTTTATCTTGAAACTATTGGCATTATGATCAATAGATGCAAAGTGTTCCCTTACATAAACTTCTGTCACCTGCCCTGTCTCATTCCTTAATAGGAGATCTAGAATTACACTCTCCCTAGTTGGGACTTCAATGTACTGATTATAGAAACTTCCCTGAACATATTTGACAAACTCTTAACCATTAAGCCCCTTTACAGTATGGGAGTCCCAGTCAATGTGTGGAAAGTTAAAATCACCTATTATCACAACCTTGTGTTTCTTATAACAGTCTACAATCTCTATAAATTTACTCCTGTAAACCTGTGGACTGTTGGGTGGCCTTTAATATAATCCCATTAATGTGGTCATATTTTCCTTATTCCTCAGTTCAGCTCATAAAACCACAGTAGATGAGCTCTCCAATCTGTTCTGACTGAGCATTGCCATGCCATTTTCCCAGACTAGAAATGCCACCTGTCTCCCTTTAATCCCTCCTGCTCTATCTCATCTAAAACAGTAGAATCCCAGAACACTGAGCTGCCAGTCCTGTTCCTCCTGCAACCAACCTCTCGCTAATGGTTACAATGTCATAATTCCACATGCCGATCCATGCCCGAAGCTCAAACGCCTTTCTAACAATACTTGGCGTTGAAATATATGCAGCTCAGGATACTAGTCACACCATGCTTAACCTTTTGATTCCTGACTTTGTATGTAGAATTAACAACATCTTTCTCCACAACTACTACTGCCTGTTCTGTTGCTCTGGTTCCCATAGCCTACCAACTCCAGTTTAAACTCCCCCGTACAAAACTAGCAAACCTTCCTGCTAAGATTTAAGGTGCAAACCATCCCTTCTGTACAGGTCCCACCTTCCCTGGAAGAGAGCCAAATGATCAATGATCTGAAGCCCACCCTCCCGCACTATCTTCATAGCTACATGTTAAACTGTATGATCTTCCTATTTCTGTCCCTTCTATCACATGGCACAGGTAGCAAACCTCAGTTTATAACCCTGGAAGTCCTGTCCTTTAACTTAGCAGCTAACTCCCTTGACTCACTTTGCAGGTCCTCATCATGCCTCCTACCCATGTCATTGATATGATATGGACCACAACCTCTGGCTGTTCACCCCTCCCCCCACTTAAGAATGCTGTGGACTTGATCCGAGATGCCCTAACCCTGCCACTGGGGTGGCAACATACCATCCATGATTCTCATGCTTGTCCGTAGAACCTCTTTTCTGTTCCCCTAACCAAAAAATCCCCTATTACTACAGCTCACCTCGTCTCCTCTTTCTGTTCTGAGCCACAGAGTCAGATTCAGTGCCAGAGACTTTCCTCAGCGCTGTGACTTTTCTCTGCTTGGTCATAGCCCCCGACAGTATCCAAAGTGGTATACCTGTGGTTGAGGGGGATGGCCTCAGGGGTACTTTATGCTGACTTTTTAACCCCTTTCCCCTTCCTGACTGTCACCCAGTTTCCTGCATCCTGCACCTTGAGTGCAACTACTTCTCTATATGTCCTATCTATCAATCCCTCAGCTGCCCAAATGATCCGGAGTTCATCCAGCTCCAGCTCCAACTCCTTAATGCGGTCTGTTAGAAGCTGCAGCTGGATGCAGTTCTTGTGGGTGTAGTTGTCAGGGATACTAGAGTTCTCCCTGCCTTCCCACATCCAGCAAGGGGAGCATTCCATCATCCTGCCTGGCATCCCCATTGCTCTAAATGTGCAATAAGAAAGAAAGAATGAATAAATAACAAAAAAAATCTACCTATGGCCTATGCCTCTCCTTGCTGAAGCTTTGATGAGCCAAGGCCTCAAATTCCCACTCACACAACGGCCGATCCGTGTAAATCTATTTTATGTTTATTGGACCTTGAAAGTGCCTAATTATGTGATATTCAATGTCTCCTTGGGTACTGTGCTGACTGCCCCTGCTTGTGTCTTTTAAACTCTCTTTCTCTCTACACATCCAATATCTCCTTGGGAGCAGTGGCATGCAAAATGGAACTATGGCGTGCAAACTGTCACTGGGTCCACTGCTTGGGAAGTCGCTGCATCTATAGCACTGTGTGGTATTGTGTTGTTTATAAGTGGAAGAATTCCAACAGATACTCCTTTGTTACTTAATTCATACATACACACACACCAATGCATGCCAAAAATTACCTCATAATCAAGTAGTTTTCTAACTAGTATGAGCATTGTTAATTCTGACAGGCAAACTGATTATAAAACGTTCCCTTTGGAGAACAATATGTCATCACAAGAAATTAAATCTGTGCAGCAAAGACTTGTGTCAGCTGAGATGTTACAGATTTTACATTCTGCACTTGAAAAAAATGAAAATAAAATGTTGATAAATTGTGGACATTGATTGGACCCATGTTGCCTCTTCTCTTTTCTCGAATAGCAAAGGTTCAGGCCCTTTGCCCCATTATGTCTGTGATGAAAATGATACCAAATTAAACCAAATCCTTTTCTGCCTGCACATGATCCCTATCCCTACATTCTCTGCATATACAGTGAATGTATCTATCTGACAGCTTCTCAAAAGCCACAGCTGAATCTGCTTCCACGACTACCTCTGGCACTCGTTCCAGGCACCCAGCACTCTCTGCTTTAGGACATGGGGTGGCATGGTAGCATGGTTGTTAGCACAATGCTTTACAGCACTGACAGTGAGATAGGGTTTCAATTCCCACCACTGCCTGTAACCACATGGGTTTCCTCCAGGTGCTCTGGTTTCTTCTGTTATGAACCCTGTAACTGGGTCACTTACCAGCAAAGATAGAGAGATCCATTGAAGTCTGATGGTACTATTTTTAACAGTATTTATTAGTAAAAATACACAAAAATAATATCAATGCAAACATACAGTTAATATACATCGTCAATACTAAATCTAAAAGTGCGGGTATAATAATAATCAATAAGAAATAAGCTCTATCGTTGTCTAGGGGATAATGTATTGTCCGATGGAAATATAAAAGTCACTCAGTTCATTCAGGCTGCAGCCTTTTGGTTGTCGCTGTGTTGCACTTTGTTGGAGAGAGAGAGAAACAGGAATAGAATGGGAACAGTTACCGCTGCGGGTTTTCCAACCTTTATGATTTTGATCCGTCGGGAGTCCCGACTTGTGGCCTCTCCTTTAGCTAAAGCCGTTCTTCCGTGGTGAGGCCGCCAATCCCAGGCAAGGGAAGGACGCACACGAGCCCTCCACCGGCTGTCGCTATTAAACGCTGTCACGGGATTTCTAGCGTTTCTCCTGGTGCGTCTAAAGGGGTTGTTCCCCAGACCCTCTTTTATCCTTACCCACAGGGTCTCAGATGTCAATCAGGTTGGGATGATGCAATCCCTCAACCAGCCCACTCTGGTCATCCCCTGAGGGGCTTCAATGAATAGTACAGTACTCAATACACAATTCCGTCTCCAAGAGACAATGGCCGTTATCCGTGGCTTTGTCTCGCTGAGGCCAGGACACATTCCAAAACCTTGTGGATTCTCTCTCATTTCCTGGGTCCCAGACCCGAATTAATAGCGATCTTGCGATTCTCAAAAAGGAGGGGGCGACTTTGTACCCTTCAGCCCCTCAGGGTTGTGGCACATTCGTAACACTTCTCACATTCCAAAGACATATGGAGGGGTCTGTTATGTTGGGGGCATGCTACGTTGGCACTGGAAGTGTGCCAACACTTGCAGGTTGCCCTGCTCAATCCTTGCTGAGTTGATTTGATAAAAAACGAGATTCACGGTATATTTGAATGTACTGTACATGTGAAAAATAAATCAAGTATTTTACCTTTAATTTTTAATCTGTGTTAAAAGTATTTGCCTGACACCTCCCCTTTAAATTTTTACCCTCTCACTTTATATGCACATTCTCTGGTGTTCAACATTCCTACTCTGGGAAAAATATTCTGCTATCTACACTATCTACGCCCCTCAAAACCTCTATCTGGTCTCCCCTCAGCCTCTGATGCTTCAGAGAAAAGTTTTGTCCAACCTCTCCTTACAGTTCATGCCTCCTAATCCAGGCAGCATCTTGGTACACCTCCTGTGCACCCTCTCCACATCCTTCCTGTAATGGGGCAACCAGAATTGTATAATAGTACTCCAAGTGTGGCCCAATTTTGCATAGCTGCAAAATTCTGCACCACTGATCTTCAAAAGACCTAGAATGTCATCCCGAATCCCAAGCTATTGCCCGAGAAGAAGGTTGTTTCCCAATACAAATCTAGTGAGTTGCAGATGAATTAAAATGCCTTGCTCATCACAGAAGGAAAGTATAGACAGACAAAAAGGCTGGTATGGATGTTGTGGGGCAAAGAGCTTGTTCCTTTGCTCCATAACTCTATCAGTGATGCAACCAGTCATTTGATATCGTTGGGCACGTACTTGATGGGGTTCAGAAGGATGAGGGTGATCTCATTGAAACTTCCTAGATACTGAAAGGTCTGGATAGAGTGGATGTGGAGATGATGTTTCCATTATAGGTGAGTACAGGATCTAAGGGCACAGCCTCAGGATAAGGAGTCCATAAGTCCATGGAACATAGGAGTAGAATTAGGACATTTGGCCTATCAAGCCTGCTCCAACATTCCATCATGGCTGATTTATTTTCCCTCTCAACCCCATTCTTCTGCCTTCTCTCCATAACTTTTGACACCCTTATGAATCAAGAACCTATCACCTCCGCTTTGAATAGATCCAGTGACTGAATCTCCACAGCTGCCTGTGGCAATATGAATTCCAGAGAGTCACCACTCTCTAGTTAAAGATGCTTTAGAGCATATCTGTACATGTACATACAGCTACATTAAACACTTCTCATATGTTAATCCTTTCATTCCCAGGATCATAGAGTCATAGAGAACTGCAGCACAGAAACAGGACTTTTGGCCCATCTCATCCATGCTGACATGTTTTTCTGCCTAGTCCCATCTACTGGCATCCGGACCATAGCCCTTCATACCCCTCTCATCTATGTACTTATGCAAACTTCTCTTGAATGTTGTAATTGAATCCGAAACCACCACTTCCACTGGCAGATAACTCCACACTTGAACCACCCTCTGAGTGACGAAGCACCCTCCAGGTTGTCTTTAAATATTTCAGACAGAGTATGGTGAATCTGTGGCCATAGACTGTTGTGAAAGCCAAGTTATAAGCTGTATTTAAGGCAGAAATTGATAGATCCTTAATTGATTAGGGGTAAGGGTTATGGGGTGGTGGTGGATGAATGGGGTAGAGAAAAGTTATCACAACTGAATGGCAGGGCAGACTCAATGGGCTGAATGGCCAAATTCTGCTCCAATATCTTATTGTCTAATAACTGCATTACCAAACCAGAATTTGTGCACTGCTATTAGCAGTCTTCAGGATATAAAAATCAGCTTTATGCCAAGATTTGAAAGCATGGATTTTCGCAGAGAACATGGAGGCTGTACAGGGAGCACTTGCTTAATATTCCAGACAGATTTGTCCCACTGAGACAGGGAAAAGATGGTGAAGGAACCATGGACGATAAAATAGTTGCAACATTTAGTCAAGAGTTAGAAGGAAGCATATTTAAGATCTAGGAATCTAATATCAGGCAGGGATCTTAAGAGTAACCAGAAAGGATTTTAAGAATAGAAGAGCTAGAAAGAACATGATGAGGCCTTGGTGAGTAGGGTTAAGGAAAACCTTAAGGTGTTCTACAATGAGGAAACGTGTCTGGCCTTGGAGAAAGTAGGGGAGGTTCTTAATGAATACTTTATTTCAATGCTTACCAGGGTAAGTGACCTGAACAAATGTACAATCAATGTATAACACACTCATGTATTGGAATATGCCAAGGTTAAGAAAGAAGCAATGTTGAAGTTTCTAAAATACTTCAAAACATATGAGGGGTATAGGTTGGGTGAAACTAGAACTAGAGGTCATAAATTAATGATGAAAGCTTAAATATTTAAGAGGAACATGAGGGGGAACTTCTGAGGGTGGTACGAGTGTGGATCGAGCTGCCATAGGAAGTGGTGGATGCAGTTTGATTTGAATAATTATGAGAGGGTTGGATAAATACACAGATGGGAGGGGTATGGTGGGCTAAGGTCCAGGTGCAGGTTGATGGGACTAGGCAGAATAACAGTTCAGCATGGACTGGATGGGTCGAATGGCCTGTTTCTATATTGTAACTCTCTATAATTCTATAAACAAAAGAAAGAAAAGATTAGGTTTATTCTTCACATGTACATGAAATGTACAGTGAAATGCATCATAAGAACGTAAGAATAGGAACAGCAGTAGGCCAAATAGTCCATCACGCCTGCTCCACCATTCAATAAGATCATGGCTGTTCTGGCTATGGATTCATCTCCACCTACCTGTCTTTTCCCCATAACCCTTAATTCCCCTATTATGCAAAAATCTATCCAACCTTGTCTTAAATATATTTACTGAGGTAGCCTCCACTGCTTCATTGGGCAAAGAATTTCACAGATTCACCACTCCCTGGGAAATGCAGTTCCTCCTCATATCCGTCCTAAATCTTCTCGCCTGAGATCTTGAAGCTATGTCCCTTAGTTCTAGTCTCACCTACCAGTGGAAACAACTTTCTTGCCTCTATCTTATCTACCCCTTTCATAATTTTACATGTTTCTATAAGATCTCCTCTCATCCTTCTGAATTCCAGCGAGTACAGACCCTGGCAACTCAATCTCTTCTCATAGTCTAACCTCCTCATCTCTGGCATCAACCTGGTGAACCTCCTCTGCACCACCTCCAAAGCCAGTATATCCTTCCTCAAGTAAGGAGACCAGAACTGCACACAGTACTCCAGCTGTGGCCTCACCAGTACTCTTGTCAGTTGCAGCATAACCTCCCTGCTCTTAAATTCAGTTTCTTTAGCAATGAAGACCAACATTCCTGCTGCACCTGCAAACAAACCTTTTGTAATTCATGCACAAACACTCTCAAGTCCCTCTGCACAGCAGCACGCTGTAATGTTTTACCATTTAAATAATAATCTGCTGTTCCATTTTTCCTTCCAAAATGTATGACCTTGCATTTACCAACATTGTACTCGATCTGCCAGACTCTTGCCTACTCATTTAACCTATCTATATCTCTCTGCAGACTCTCTGTATCTTCTGCACAACTTACTTTCCTGCTCAGTTTAGTATCATCAGCAAACTTAGACAGACTACACTCAGTCCCCTCTTCCAGATCATTCATGCATATCATGAATTGTTGTGGGCCCAGCACCGATCCCTGCAGCACACCACTCACCACTGATTGCCAACCAGAGTATCACTCATGGATCCCAACTCTCTGCTTTCTATTAGTTAACCAATCCTCTATCCATGCTAATACATCAGCCCCAACTCTACGCATACTTTTGCATCAACAAAATCCAAGAATGTGCTCAGGGTAGCCCACAAGTGTTACCACACTTCCAGTGCCAACATAACATGCCCACACCTTACTAACTGTAACCCATATGTCTTTGAAATATGGGAGAAAACAAGAGCACCTGAAGGAAACCCATGTGGTCATAGGGGGAGCATACAAACTCCTTACAGACAGTGTCATGAATTGAACCCCAATCTGTGATGGTTGGCACAGTGGGATGGATAAGTCACCCGGGCCAGCCAAAATATATGCCATGATACCCCAGAATAAACAAGCAAGAACAACTTACTTAATAGATATAACCATTCCAAACACACATAACATACAGAGAAGGGAATATAACATATCAGGGAAGGTCAATAAGTGAAAAACACTAGAAATATGCTGAATTGAAAGAAGAAATTGAAAGACTTTGGAACATGAACAGGGTATGCATTGTCCCAATAGTAATATCTACAACTGGTATCATCCCAAAGTAACTATACAATAGCATTAAACAATTATACAACTGCAACATCCCTTCCTAATTTTTATACATAATACCTTGGCTGATAACTGCAAGTATACCATACACTTGACTACCCTATCCATCAGTACTGCCACATTTAGGGAGCTATAGATTTGCACCTCCACATCCTTCTGGAACCAGATGTGTTAGACATAGAACATAGAATAGTACAGCACATTACAGGCCCTTTGGCTCACAATGTTGTGCCAACCTTTAAACCCTGCCTCCCATATAACCCCCCACCTTAAATTCCTCCATATACCTTTCTAGTAGTCTTTTAAACTTCACTAGTGTATCTGCCTCCACCACTGACTCAGGCAGTGCATTCCATGCACCAACCACTCTCTGAGGAAAAACCCTTCCTCTAATATCCCCCTTGAACTTCCCTCCCCTTACCTTAAAGCCATGTCCTCTTGTACTGAGCAGTGGTGCCCTGGGGAAGAGGCGCTGGCTATCCACTCTATCTATTCCTCTTAATATCTTGTACACCTCTATCATGTCTCCTCTCATCCTCCTTCTCTCCAAAGAGTAAAGCCCTAGCTCCCTTAATTTCTGATCATAATCCATACTCTCTAAACCAGGCAGCACCCTGGTAAATCTCCTCTGTACCCTTTCCAATGCTTCCACATCCTTCCTATAGTGAGGTGACCAGAACTGGACACAGTACTCCAAGTGTGGCCTAACCAGAATTTTATAGAGCTGCATCATTACATCGCGACTCTTAAATTCTATCCCTCAACTTATGAAAGCTAACACCCTATAAGCTTTCTTAACTACCCTATCTACCTGTGAGGCAACTTTCAGGGATCTGTGGACATGTACCCCCCAGATCCCTCCGCTCCTCCACACTACCAAGTATCCTGCCATTTACTTTGTACTCTGCCTTGGAGTTTGTCCTTCCAAAGTGTACCACCTCACCCTTCTCCGGGTTGCACTCCATCTGCCACTTCTCAGCCCACTTCTGCATCCTATCAATGTCTCTCTGCAATCTTCGACAATCCTCTACACTATCTACAACACCACCAACCTTTGTGTCGTCTGCAAACTTGCCAACCCACCTTTCTACCCCCACATCCAGGTCGTTAATAAAAATCACGAAAAGTAGAGGTCCCAGAACAGATCCTTGTGGGACACCACTAATCACACCCTCCAATCTGAATGTACTCCCTCCACCACGACCCTCTGTATTCTGCAGGCAAGCCAATTCTGAATCCACCTGGCCAAACTTCCCTGGATCCCATGCCTTCCGACATCTTGAATAAGCCTACCGTGTGGAACCTTGTCAAATGCCTTACTAAAATCCATGTAGATCACACCCACTGCACTACCCTCATCTATATGCCTGGTCACCTCCTCAAAGAATTCTATCAGGCTTGTTAGACACGATCTGCCTTTCACAAAGCCATGCTGACTGTCCCTGATCAGACCATGATTCTCTAAATGCCCATAGATCCTATCTCTAAGAATCTTTTCCAACAGCTTTTCCACCACAGACGTAAGGCTCACTGGTCTATAATTACCTGGACTATCCCGACTACCTTTTTTGAACAAGGGGACAACATTCACCTCCCTCCAATCCTCTGGTACCATTCCCGTGGACAACGAGGACATAAAGATCCTAGCCCAGAGGCTCAGCAATCTCTTCCCTCGCCTCGTGGAGCAGCCTGGGGAATACTCCATCAGGCCCCAGGGACTTATCCATCCTAATGTATTTTAACAACTCCAACACCTCCTCTCCCTTAATATCAACATGCTCCAGAACATCAACCTCACTCATATTGTCCTCACTTTCATCAAGTTCCCTCTCCTTGGTGAATACCGAAGAGAAGTATTCATTGAGGACCTCACTCACTTCCACAGCCTCCAGGCGCACCTTGCCACCTTTAACTATAATCGGTCCTACCTTCACTCCTGTCATCCTTTTGTTCTTCACATAATTGAAGAATGCCTTGGGGTTTTCCTTTACCCTACTCGCCAAGGCCTTCTCATGCCCCCTTCTTGCTCTTCTCAGCCCCTTCTTAAGCTCCTTTCTTGCTACCCTATATTCCTCAATAGACCCATCTGATCCTTGCTTCCTAAACCTCATGTATGCTGCCTTCTTCCACCTGACTAGATTTTCCACCTCACTTGTCACCCATGGTTCCTTCACCCTACCATTCTTTATCTTCCTCACTGGGACAAATTTATCCCTAACATCCTGCAAGAGATCCTTAAACATCAACCACATGTCCACAGTACATTTCCCTGCAAAAACATCATCCCAATTCACACCCGCAAGTTCTAGCCTTATAGCCTCATAATTTGCCCTTCCCCAATTAAAAATTTTCCTGTCCTCTCTGATTCTATCCTTTTCCATGATAATGCTAAAGACCAGGGAGTGGTGATCACTATCCCCCAGATGCTCATTAGACAATTAGAAAGGTGTCAGCCTAATCCCTCTCTCCTGCTATGAGGGACTTTATACAGTATATTGATTCCACAGAGCCATCGTAGATAATGATCAACGCAGACATCTGCCTGGCAATTGATGTCACAATTGCCTGGAATATCATGATTGCTTTAATATCAAAAATCCTTTAGGCTTGATTTAGAATTATAGAGCCTACTATCAGTTCAAGAGTTCAATATTCAGAAGGCTTTTCTGATTGCTGCTGTACAAGAGCTGGCGGTTTGCCTATTGATTCTACTATGAATTGAACTACTGTATGTCCTTGCTGTTTCACTCACAGAATGACTGCAAGGCTTCTGTTTGTTATTGAGTAGTACATTACACATGAATGTGCTAAATCTTACTTGCCAGTCTTCTCTATCCACTATCCACCAAACCATTTTATTTCCCACAAAACCACATATATAGGAAATGTCTGTAGATCCAACAGAAGCTGTGGAAAGAACTAGGTACATTCAGATTCAGATTTATGTTCATGAATCCATGAACACTGCCTCACTATTTTTTACACTATGTATACAGGGGTGTAGGGTGTATGTATACAGTGAGGAAGGCTATCAAAGCTTTCAGTGGGATTTGCACCAGTTGGAAAAATGAGTGAAAAATAGCAGATGGTGTTATGTTATTTCTGTGTAAACGTATCGTGGGTTAACAGTGAAGAATCATATTCTGGAAGAATTAGAGAACTTTTATTTACAGTAGTAAACAAACACGTTGTAACCCAGCCGCATGCTGGAACATTCCAGCAATCCTGTGCATGCTCAGTGCTCTGTCCAATCCTGTACTGGCAAATAATTGCATGTGATATCACATCTTCCTTTCCTTAAAAAGAAAAATAATTAACAACGTTAATCAAAACACATCCCTATCAGATAAATGAAACTCTGAAGTTGGCTCCTTCTTAAGGTCTTTGCGATTTCTTCTCAACACTGCTCCCTCTTTTGTTTGGACCATGTATGATCTGGTCTGTGTCCATGTGTTCATTTTATTTGTATCCTCACTTTGTCTCCTTGTCCTTCAGACAAACGTCTCCTTAGATCAGTCAATTCACGTTCCACTTCCACTTGTAATGAAATACAAATCTTCTTTTCTTCATCTAATTCATTCATTAACGGTGTAATCTCTTTTTTTATGCTGAGACTTCAACATTTCAATAAAACTTCTCAATTCCTTCACGTGCTTTCACTTCTTCCTTATTACTATGCCCACTGTGAGCGTTCTTGCTCTAGATGGTGAGAAACTGAATCTCCTATTCTCTGTGTCTCTTTCATTATTGCTTGCACTGAAGCAACCTCCTTCTGCCATTGTTTTTTCATATCAATTGCCTCCTGTTTGATCATCTCAGACACTGCAGCTACTGCTTTTATATTCTCCATGTCACATTTGCCTCCACAAGCTGGACCTGCAGTCGAGTTACATCACCTTCTGCAGACTGTAATGCAACATTCTGTCTCTTCAGCTCTGTGTCACCATCCAAGACTAAAACTCTTTTCACCAAATTAAGTCTTTCACAGGCAGATAAACCCAGAATTGAGTGTACATTTTTTTGGCAAGACCACAAATGAAAGCGTGTGCACAATATTTTTGTGTGATACCTTTGCCATGCATGTTCCTTTAACTGGAATGTCTGCACCTGAATACCGAGTCGCTTTTATATTTGTCTGATGTAACTTCAGTTTTGGCTTTAATGCTTTGAACTCAGATTCTGCAAGAACGTTTACTTGCGCTCCACTATCAAGTTTAAACAGAATATTGTTTCGATTCACTTGCAGTGGAATAGTCCAGTTATTCTTACTTTGTTTATTTTCACAAAGCACATCGATATAAAATTCCTCACGTTCATCTTCAAGCACAGCCTTTACTTGTTTCATTTTATTTTCCTTCTTTCTACTTTTACAACAGTGTGAAGAATGATTAATCTTACCGCAGCCATTGCAAATTTTGCCATATGCGGGACACTGATTTGGACAATGTTTCAGCACACAGCAATCAGATGACTTTTTTCTTTCAAATGTCATCTTGTTCTCTGTCGGCGTATTATTATATTTCTTTATATATTTGCGCTTTTTTACAGCGTTTACATTGCAGTTTTGACAAAAAGCTCTTCAACCTGCAATGTCACAGTCTCAGAAGCTTTACAAAGCGCCAAAGCTATTTCAAAATTTAAATCGCTCTCTCAACAGCCTTTCTCTCAGAGCATTATCTCAAATGCCACAAACAATTCTATCTTTAATGAGAGAGTCTGTGAGCAATCCAAACTTGCAAGTTCTACTATGCTTTCTTAACTCAGTAACATATCGTTCAATTGCTTCAGCAGCTCTCTGCACACATGTGAAGAATTTATATCGCTCATACGTTAAATTACACTTAGGTATACAAAATATTTCAAATCTGTCCATTATTGACTTTAAATTGAAATTACCTCCATCTTCAAAGACAGAATTATTATATACCTCTACTGTGTCATTCCTGATTACATGGAGCAGAAGCGCAGCTTTGGTTTTTTCTGATTTTTCTTCATAATCGATCGCCGATAAGTACAGTTCAAACTATTGCTTGAATATCCTCCAATTCTCAGCTACATTGCCAGTCAATTGACATTTTGATGGGGGTTGTAAACCTTCCATTTTACTGTTTACAGTTCAAAATGTAATTTCTTTTTCGATTATCTTCGATTCTTGATTCTCCTGTATTATTCTTCCAGAACCACTTCTGACACCATGTTATGTTACTTCCGTTTAAATGTACTGTGGGTTAACAGTGAAGAATCATATTCTGGAAGAATTAGAGAACTTTTATTTACAGTAATAAACAAACATGTCTTAACCCAGCCACATGCTGGAACTTTCCAGCAATCCTGCACATGCTCAATGCTCTGTCCAATCATGTACTGGCACATCATTGCACATGATATCACCACAGATGGGAATTAATGCAGACAGGTATGAGGTGTTGCACTTGAGAGGACAAATCAGGGAACGAATTACACGGTGAGTGACAGGGCACTGAGGTGAATGTGTTAGGATAGAGGGATCTAGGAATACAGATCCGTAATTCCTTAAAAGTGGAAGCACAGAGAGATACAGTCATAAAGAGCTTTTAGCACATTGACCTTCATAAATTAAAGTACTGAGTACAGGAGTAGGGATGTTATGTTGAAGTTGTATAAGACGGTGAGGCTTAATTTTGAGTATTGTCTGCAGTTCTGGTCACCTCCCTACTGGAAAGGTATCAGTATGATTGAAAGAGTGCAGAGAAAATTTACAAGGACGTTGCCAGGACTTGAGGTCCTAAATTATAGGGAAAGGTTGAAAATGTTAGGACTTTATTTACTGGAATGTAGGAGATTTGGTAGAGGGATACAAAATTATGAAAGGCATGGATAATGTAAATGCAAGCAGGTTTTTTTCCACTGAGGTTGGATGAGGTGAACTAGAGGTCATGGGTTAAGGATTAAAGGTGAAATGTTTAAAGGGAACATGAGGGGGAATTTCTTCACTCAGAGGGCAGTGAGAGGGTGGAACAGGCTGTGAGCATTAGTGGAGTGTAGGGTTGATTTCAACATTTAAGGGAAATTTGGATAGGTACTTAGATGGGAGGAGTATGTGGGCTTTGTTCTGGGTGGGACTAGACAGATCAACAGTTTGGCATGGAATAGAATTACTGAAGAGCCTGTTTCTGCACTGTTGTACTCTCTCTCTCTTTATGTATTGCACTGTACTGATGCCACAAAAGAACAAATTTTGTAATGTATGGCAGCGATAGTAATTCTACTGCTCATTACACTGCTGGCATTTAGGGCAGCAATGAAGGTCCTTCACCTCCGACAGTGTTCAGGACTTCCTTCTTCATGTCAGTAGCTCAGTTTCACTAATGTCTGTCATGCAAGTCCCGGGTGAAAACTCAGAAATACCGTCACATGCAGATGTGGAAGAATTCTTTATCTGTTTTACCAGTCAGGGTTGTTGGCCCTGAGCTGAACCCCCCCCCCCCCGCCACCCCCTGAACCTGGACCACTCTTAATCTGGCCTCTACCCATTGAACAATTTGGCATGGGTGACCCAACAAGAGCCAAAGCATGAAACCCTGACTCCAGCCAACATACTGTAGCTCTCTGAGTCATTAAGGCATGACAAGGTTGTGGTCCTCTTGGAGGAGTGATAATTAACCTGATTCTTACTCTGATTTGCAGTATAGCTGATGTATTGGTATGCTGCAGTTATAGAGGATGTTGGTATGGCTGCATTTGGAGCACGGTGTTCAGTTTTGGTCACCCTGTGATAGGACATTGTTAAACTGGAGAAAGTGCAGAGAAGATTTACAAGGGACTGTGTTATAGGGAGAGGTTTTGCAGGCTAGCACTCTATTCCTTGGAATGTAGCATATCGTGAGGTGACCTTACAGAGCTGTATATAAAATCACGAGGGGTATACAGTAGATAGAATGAATGCACGTAAATAGGAGGTGCAGAGATAGGGGACATATAGGAGGCAGTACGGTAGTGTAGTGGCTCACATAACAATTTACAGCACTAGCAGTCAGGGTTCAATTGCTGCCACTGTCTCTACAGAGTTTGCATATCCAGTTTCCTCCCACATACAGTTAGGGTGAGCAGGTTGTGGGCATGCTTTGTTGTTGCCAGAAGCACAATGACACTGTAGGCTGCTCCCAGCACATCCTTGAACTGCACTGGTCATCACTGCAAACAAAGCTTCCCACTATATGTTTCGATGTACATGTAACAAATAAATCTAATCTAATCTTTAAATAATTTTTTTCTCCTGAGGAAGGGGAACTAAAAATATGAGGGCATAGGCTTAAGGTGAGAGATGAAAGGTTTAAAAGGGACCTGAGGGGTAACTTCTTCATGGTGGTGGGTATACAATGTGACCTGCCAGAAGTGGTGAGTATACGAGCTGCCAAAAGATATGGTTGAGAGAGGTACATTAACAACATTTAAAAAACATTTGAAGGGGTACATGGATAGGAGAGGTTTAGAGGGATATGGGCCAAATGAAGCTAACTTGGGATTAGCACTATGGTCAACACGGATAAATTGGGCAAGGCAATTTTGCCGCTCTGTAAATCCCTGGATTAGACCACACTTGGAATATTGTGTTCAGTTCTGGTTACCTTATTATGGGAAGGATATGGAAGCTTTAGAGGAGATGCAGAGGATACTTATCAGAATGTTGCCTGGACTAGAGGGCATGTCTTACGAAGATATGTTAAGCTAGGGCTTTTCTCTTTGGAGTGAAGGAGTTTGAGAGGAGACTTGTTAGAGGTGCACCAGATGATAACAGGCATAAGGTGGACAGCCAGAAACTTTTTCCTGGGTGGAAATAACTAATACAAAAGGGGAGGGGGCATAATTTTAAGGTGATTGAGGGAAATATAAGAGGTATGTCAGGGGGAAGTTCTTTACACAGCAGGTGTGTGCAACACACTGCCAGGTTGGGAGGGGGTGATAGAGGCAGATATAGTAGAAACACTTAACAGACTTTTAGATAAGCACATAAATGATAGAAAAATCGAAGTCTACTATATGTGTGAGGGAAGGGTTAAATTAATCTGGGAGTAGTTTTAAAGGTCGGCACAACATTGTGAGTCAAAGGGCTTGTACTGTGCTGTAGCATTCAATCTTCTATGTACTATAAATATAACAGATTCTACAACTTTGAGTAACATACAAAATTCTGGAGGAACTCAGCAGGTCAGGCATCTCTGGAAATGAATAAACAGATGATGTTTTGGACTGAGACCCTTCGTCCTTTGCTTCCATGTTGTATCACTCTATGACTCCCTCATACTGGGAATAAGTGTGAAGAATCAGTGCAGTCTGCAGCAACCTGAGGAACCTGCTACAACCTTAAAATTCGGAAAGGTTGTTAAAATATCATAGATGCAGTGCTGTCTGGGACAGTTCACGCATAGAAAACAAAAAGTTCCCACAAATGCTGTGCATGAGCCTAATACTCCAAATACACTCAGTGGCCACTTTATTAGGTACCTCCTATACCTAAAAAGTGGCTAATCAGCGTGTGTTTGTGGTCTTCTGCTGCCCTAACCCATCTACTTCAAGATTCGAAGTACTGTGTATTCAGAGATGCTCTTTGGAACACAAGTATTGTAATGTGTGATTATTTGAGTAATTGTCACTTTTCTGTGAGCTTGAACCAGTCTGGCCATTCTCCTCTGAACTCTCTCATTAACAATACATTTCCATCCATTGAACTTCCACTCGCTGGGTTTTTTTTGTTTATCACACCATTCTCTGTAATCTCTAGAAACTGTTGTGCATGAAAATCCCTGGAGACCAGCAGTTCCCAAGATGCTCAAACCACACTGTCTGGCACCAACCATCATTTCACAGTCAAAGTCACTTAGATCACACTTCTTCCTCCTTCTGATGTTTGGTCTGAAAAACAACTGAACCTGTGGAGCATGTCTGCTTGCTTTTGTGCATTGAGTTGCTGCCACATGAAAGGCTATTTAGGTATTTGCATTAATGACCAAATGTACAGATGTACCTAATAAAGTGACCACTGTGTGTATTTTTGCTTGTTTAACTGGAGTGTGGGTGAATTCAAAATCGATTTGGCAAGTTTGTTATTTTTTATGCCATAGCAATGTTAATTTGAAATATTGAATGTTTTCAAGAGAATAGATAATCAGGACTTCAGCTGGAAAAGAAGTAAGTGGCAAAAGATCAATGCAGTTTCTCTGACTATGGTTTAAGTGGAGCTGGTCTGGCCAGAATAGTAAGTAGACAAATAATGATAGACTTGTATCTCTTTATGCACTTTTGCATGCCACTATACAGATCATTTTATTACAACAGTGCACTGAAGTACTATAACAGAAAATGATACCAGAATGCAGAATATTGTTGTTATAAAGAGAGTGCAGTGCAGGCAGACAATAAGGTTCAAGGACATAACGAGGTAGATTGTGAGGTCAAGAATATATCTTATTGTACTAGGACACCATTCAATAATCCTATAACAGCAGCACAGAGCTAAAAGGGATTACCCTTATTTGTCACACGTATGTCAAAACATCAAAATGCGTCATTTGCGTTGACAATCAACACAGTACAAGGATGTTCTGGGGCAGTCATTAAATGTCTCTACGCTTCCAACGCCAACTAAATAAATTAATTTATTTATTACTTACTAGTTTATTAATTACTTAGCATTTGCAGGTAGATAAGTAAAATATGAGATACACAAAGGGAGATCAAGAATTAAATTGGTAAATTGGTTAATTATTGTAACATGGGGGGGGGGAGAGGAATTTGCTATAAGGCTATTGAATGGTTGCCTAGTACAATAAGATGGACACTTGACCTCATAGTCTACTTTGTTATGGACTTGCACCTTATTGTCTACCTGCACTGTACTTTATTTGTAGCTGTTGCACTTTATTCTGCATTCTGTTATTGTTTTACCTTGTTCTACCTCAATGCACTGTGTAATAATTTGACCTGTAAGTACAGTATGCAAGATACATCGTTCACTGTGCCTAGATAGCGTAGCATAGTGGTTAGCATTCCACTATTACAGTGCCAGTGACCCGGGTTCAATTCCTGTCACTGTCTGTCTGTTCTCCTTGTGACCGTGTGCGTTTCCTCTTGGTGCTCCAGTTTCCTTCCAAGGACATACAGGTTAGTAGGTTAATTGGTCACATGGGTGTAATTGGGTGGTGTGGACACATTGGACTTAAAAGGACTGTTACTGTGCTCTATCTCTTACAGTAAAAATAATAGAAATTCATAACCAATTCATTTGCCCGGAGGTTGATTGCAAGTCCAGGAGTTGAAGCCCAATGGCCAAAGCCTTGAGACTGGAGGCTTTACTAGAGTTGGATGAGCTTCTGTGTGTGTGCGTGGATGGGAGGGGGGCTGCAAGGGAAGAAAGGGGTTTGCTTTGCCTTTGTTGTCTTGTTGCTAGTTGTGTTCTGCTGGACATTGTGGGCATGCTACATCGATATTGAAATGTGTGGCAACGCTTGCGGGATGCCCCCAGCACATCCTGGTTGTGTTGGTTGTTAATACAGATGACGCACTGTATTGTATGTGATAAATAAATCTGAATATGAATCTGCTCTGAATCCAACCAATTTCTTCCACAGATACGGCCTGATCTGCAGGCATTTCCAACATTTGTTGCTTTATAGCAAATAAAATGTGTTGGTGGACAGGCAATGGATAGAGAAGACTGGCAAGTAAGATTTAACACATTCATGCATAATCTACTAGGAACAAACAGAAGCCTTGCACACAGTCTGTGATTGAAACAAGAAGAATGTAGTTTGGGTCCCAGGGGAACCAACAGGCAAACCACCTGGCTCTTGTACAACAGCAATCAGAAAAGCTTTCTGAATCTTGAACTTCAGACCCTAAATAGAAAACTGTGTGGAGATGAAATGCTCAGTAAACGGAAAAAGAATCTGGCTTACTAGCACTGACATAGGTTGCGAAATTTTGTTGTTTTGTGGCAGCAGTATATTATAAATTACAATAATGATTAAATAAAATGTACTATCATTTACAATAGGAAATATATACACACATATATATTTCTTACATACAGTATATATATAGTGTATAAACAAATTAAGTAAATAGTGCAAAAAGAGAGCAAAATGGTGATGTGTTCATGGGTTCATTGTTCATTTGGAAATCTGATGGTGGAGTAAAAGAAGCTGTTCATTAAGTGTGTATCTTCAGGCTCTTGTACCTCCTCTCTTATGGTAGTAATGAGAAGAGAACACACATGTCCAGGGTGGTGGTAGTCCTTAACGATGAATGCTGCTTTTTGAGGCATTGCCTTTAGAAGATGTCCTTGATGATTCCCTTCGGAACTATATGCAAAGAGTCACCACTTACTGGCGCTATCTTGGAACTTCGTCGAACTGCTGTACCCATAAAGATACAGTGTCAGTAAAATTGGTCTATTTGTTGAAATGATTAAAAAGACTCAGAGGCCTTTCTAAATCATTTGGTTTTATGAGGTCGGGACACCCCATAGGACTTTACATCCTTCATAGTTACAGTTGTGATGAAGGAAATGTGGCAGTTAATGCTTTTTAGGTCAAGGGCAACACCATGGCACAGTTGGTAGAGCTGCTACCTCACAGCACCAGAGTCCTGGATTTGGTCCTAACTCCTCCATTACTGGAGACATCTTCTCAACGACCACTCTATCTAGGCCTTTCAATATTCAATAGGTTTCAATGAGACCACCCTTTAGTTTTCTAAACTCCAGCAAATACATGCCCAGAGTGATCAAATGCTCCTCATGCATTAACCCTTTCATTCCTGGGATCATTCTTGAGAATCTCCTCTGGACCCTCTTCAATGTCAGCACATCCTTAGACAAGGAGCCCAAAACTGCCCAACATACTTCAAATGCAGTCTGACTAATGCCTTATAACCCTCAGCATTATATTCTAGTCATTATATTCTTGCTTTTATATTCCAGTCCTCTAACATTGCATTTGCCTTCCTAACCACTGCCTCACTCTGTAAGTTTATCTTGAGGGAACCCTGTACCACCAACTTTTGAATTCGCTTCCCGTTTAGAAAATAGTCTATTCCTTCTACCAAAGTGCATGACCATAAACTTACCTACATCTGTCAATCAGCAATGCAATGATGAGTCAGTAACCTCTCTTACTGAGGAGACAAATCTATTGTCATGCACACAAATACTGTGAAGTGCTGGTAAAATAGAAAACTTGTATGCAGCAGCATCCCAGGTACATAGTCATATCAATACACAATACACAAATTGTATCAGTGAAGAGTCAAAAGACTGTGCAAAAGCAAGGTAATAGTGGGGAAACAACCACAATCAGAGACAAGTGCATGGTATCACAAAGAGAAGTCTGTAGAGTTCTGTTGCTGAGGTGGGGTTGGAGTTATGCAGGTCAGTTCAAGTACCTGATGGTTGTAAAGAAATGGAATGTGAATAATTATTGTCTCAAGAATGGCAAGTGGACTACTGTGTCATCAAAAAACAAGGATTAATTTTATTTGCCATATACATTTATATATATTAGGAATTTGCAGTGGTGTGTTAAAAGGAGACAGTTTATTGACAGGTGTCAGAGGAGTGGGCGACAGAACAGAGAGAGATGGAGTAGGAAGACTTTGGCTCAATGGGGCTTTGGCCATAACAAGTCAAAGCGAGGTAGGTTATCTGTGTAGAATACAGACAGGAAGTATGTGTGTGAGGCCGGTGTTCTGTGTTCAGTGTCAGATGTGGGAAGTCCTGGAGACCCCAGCCTCCCGGACTGCCACATCTGCGCTAGGTGCAGTGAGCTGCAGCTCCTGAGGGACTGAGTTAGGGAACTGGAGATGCAGCTCAATGACCTTCATCTGGTCAGGGGAAGGGAGGAGGTGATAAAGCGGAGCTATAAGCAGGTAGCCACAACAGGACCTCACGAGACAGATAAGTGGCTAACAGTCAGGAGAGGGAAAGGTCCTAGATGCTAGAGAGTACCCCTGTGGCTGTCCCACTTAACAATAAGTACTCCTGCTTGAGTACTGTTTGGAGGGACAGCCTGCCTGGGGGAAGTAACAGTGGCAGCGCCTCTGGCGCAGAGTCTGAACCTGTGGCTCAGAAGGGTAGGGAAAGGAAGAGGATGGCAGCAGTGAAGGGGAGTCTATAGTCAGGGAGTCAGACAGGCAATTCTGTAGACACAGAAAAGAAACACGGATGGTAGTTTGCCTCTCAGGTGTTAGGGTCTGGGATGTTTCTGATTGTGTCCATGATATCCTGAAGTGGGAAGGAGAATAGCCAGAGGTCGTGATACATATTGGTACCAATGACATAGGTAGGAAAAGGGAGGAGGTCCTGAAAACAGACTACAGGGAGTTAGGAAGGAAGTTGAGAAGTAGGACTACCAAGTAAGTCATCTCGGGATTACTGCCTGTGCCATGTAACAGTGAGTATAGGAATAGAATGAGATGGAGGATAAATATGTGGCTGAGGGATTTGAGCAGAGGGCAGGATTCAGATTTCTGGATCATTGGGACCTCAATCCCAGGAGAACTAATATTCTGGCAGGGACTGGCGGGGAGATTTGCAAAGGTTATTGGGGAGAGTTTAAGCTAGAATTGTTGGGGAATGGGAACTGAACTGAAGAGATGGAGGAAGAGACAGTTGGCTCACATATAGAGAAAGCTTAGAGACAGTGTGAGAGGGAGGATAGGCAGGTGATAGAGAAGGGATGCGCTCAGACCAATGGTTTGAGATGTGTCTATTTTAATGCAAGGAGTATTATGAACAAAGTGGATGAGCTTAGAGCATGGATCAGTACTTGGAGCTATGATGTTGTGGCCATTACAGAGACTTGGATGGCTCAGGGGCAGGAATGGTTACTTAGAGTGCCAGGCTTTAGATGTTTCAGAAAGGACAGGGAGGGAGGTAAAAGAGGTGGGGGCGAGGCACTGTTGATTAGAGATAGTGTCATGGCTGCAGCAATGGTGGACGCCATGGAGGGATTGTTTACAGAGTCTCTGTGGGTGGAAGTTAGGACCAGGAAGAGGTCAATAACTCTACCGGGTGTTTTTTATAGACCATCCAATAGTAACAGGGACATCGAGGAGCAGATGGGGAGACAGATTCTGGAAAGGTGTAATAATAACAGGGTTGTCGTGATGGGAGATTTTAATTTCCCAGATATCGATTGGCATTTCCTTAAAGCAAGGGGTTTAGGTGGGGTGGAGTTTGCTAAGTGTGTTCAGGAAGGTTTCTTGACACAATATGTAGATAAGCCTACAAGAGGAGAGACTGTACTTGATTTGGTATTGGGAAATGAACCTGGTCAGGTGTCAGATCTCTCGGTGCGAAAGCATTCTGGAGATAGTGATCATAATTCTATCTCCTTTACCATAGCATTGGAGAGGGAAAGGACAGACAAGTTAGGAAAGCATTTAACTGGAGAAGGGGAAATATGAGGCTACCAAGCAGGAACTTGGAGGCATAAATTGGAAACAGATGTTCTCAGGGAAATATACGGAAGAAATGTGGCAAATGTTCAGGGGATATTCGCATGGGGCTCTGCATGGGTATGTTCCAATGAGACAGGGAAAGGATGGTAGGGTACAGGAAGCATGATGTACAAAGGCTGTTGTAAATCTAGTCAAGAAGAAAAGAAGAACTTACAAACGGTTCAAAACACTAGGTAATGATAGAGATCTATAAGATTATAAGGCTAGCAGGAAGGAGTTTAAGAATGAAATTAGGAGAGCCAGAAGGGGCCATGAGAAGGCCTTGGTGGACAGGATTAAAGAAAACCCTAAAGCATTCTACAAGCATGTGAAGAGCAAGAGGATAAGACGTGAGAGAATAGGACCAATCAAGTGTGACAATGGAAGAGTGTGTATGGAACCGGAGGAGATAGCAGAGGTACTTAATGAATATTTTCCTTCAGTATTCACTACGGAAAAGGATTTTGGCAATTGTAGGGATGACTTACAGCGGACTGAAAAGCTTGAGCATGCAGATATTAAGGAAGAGGATGTGCTAGAGCTTTTGGAAAGCATCAAGTTGAATAAGTCACCAGGACTGGATGAAATGTATCCCAGGCTACTCTAGGAGGTGAGGGAGAAGATTGTTGAGCCTCTGGCGATGATTTTTGCATCATTAATGGGTCAGGAGGGGTTCTGGAGGATTGGAGGATTACAGATGTTCTTCCCTTGTTAAAGAAAGGGAGTAGAGATAGTCCAAGAAATTATAGACCAGTGAGTCTTACTTCAGTGGTTGTTAAGTGTTTCTGAATCTCTTCTCTTCGCGATTTTTTAAATGACGTGGATGAGGAAGTGGAGAGATGAGCTAGTAAATCTGCTGATGACACAAGGACTGAGGGTGTTGTGGATTGTGTGGAGGGCTGTCAGAGGTTACAGTGGGATATTGATAGGTTACAAAACCGGGCTGAGAAGTGGCAGGTGGAGTACAACTCAGTTAAGTGTGAGGTGGTTCATTTTGGTAGGTCAAATATGAAGGCAGAATATAGTATTAATGGTAAGACTCTTGGCAGTGTGGAGGATCAGAGGGATCGTGAGGTCCCAGTCCATAGGACACTCAAAGCTGCTGTGCAGGTTGACAGTGTTGTTAAGAAGGTGTATGGTGTGTTGGCATTCATCAACCATGGGATAGAGTTTGACTCTGTGGTTAAGAAGGCATACGGTGCATGGCAATCTGCACCCAGTAATTTAGAGGCCAAATTATTAGTATTTCTGAATAATCTGCATTCTGTTCATACAAATCAGTTTGTTACAACAGTGCGTTGAGGTAGTTGAAGGGAAAACAAAAATAGTTGTAACAGATTTAGATTCAGATTTATTCATCACATGTATAATGAAACTTACAGTGAAATGCATATTTTCACTAACAAACAGCACAGCCTAAGGATGTGGTGGGGGCAGTCTTCAAGTGTTGCCATACATTCCAGTGGCAACACATCTTCAGTCAAGACGGTGCTGAGCTGTGATCTCCCCTGAGGTCATGGCTCAGAGTTAGTTGTCTTTTAAAACTCCTTTTATGCTCGTAAGGAGCTAGGGATCAGGCTAGGTTGAAGGACTGGGATGTGGAGGAATTAGAGGACAGGACAAAGTCTAAGCTCTGTTCCATGTTTGAAGGTTAGTTACGTAGATGCAGTCAGCCTGCGCACCAGCGAGATGAAGCCTGGGGTTATCAGCCTGTTCCGGGATGTGAGTTCTACGTAGGCAGGAAGAACAAGGGCTGGTAACTCCCTAAGTATGCAAATCGTGAGAAGAATGTTAGAGGCCAGGTATCTGGGGTCCCATCATCAGTGAGTCTGGAGCTCGCCTGGATTTCGGGTCCTCATTCATCGTCATTGGCACATCCTAGTTCGATACTGAAGGTCGAGTGCAGGTCCAGATCGAATCCCGAAGGTCGAGTGGAAGTTCAGATTGAAGCCCAAAGGTCAAGTGCAGGTCCAAATCGAAGCTTGCAGGTCGAGTGGACTCCAAGATCCTTCTGTTCCTCCACACTTCTGCCATGAACACTGTATTCTGCCTTCAGATTCAAATTTCCAAGTGAATTACTCCACACTTTTCTGGGTTCAAGTCCATTTTCAGAGTTGAGTTCCATCAGGTTTATTGGGTTCATTCCAACAAGAGAAAGGAATCAAGGGATATGTGAATAGAGCAGGAACCTGGAGCTGAGATAGAAGACAAGACGTGATCTTGATGTGTGAGCTCGAAGGACTAAATTCTCCTACTTCCTTCGTTCCAGGAAGGAAAGCTTCCATCCTATCCACACGAGCCTCTGTGCTAGCCCAGACTGACGGGCATTTTGAAGTAAAGGAGGAGGTAGTGCTGGGTCTCTTAAAAACATTAAGGTGGACATGTCTCCAGCACTTGATGGGATAGACCCCAGGTTACTGAGGGAGGCAAGAAAAGAGATTGCTGGGGCCTTGTGTCCTCTCTAGCCACAGACAAGGTCCCAGAGGACTGGCAAGTAGCTAATATTGTTCCACTATTCAAGAAGGGAACCAGGGATAATCCTGGAAACTATAGACTGGTGAGTCTTATGTCAGTAGTAGGAAAATTACTGGAGAGAATTCTTAGGATTTATGAGCATTTGGAAAACCATGGTGTAATTAGGGAGAGCCAGCATGCTTTGTGTGGGGCAAATTGTGTCATACTAACTTGATTGAGTTTTTTGACAAGGTGACAACAGTGATTGATGAAGGTAGAGCTGTGGATGTTGCTACATGGATTTTCATAAGGGGTTTGACAAGGTCCCTCATGGGATTAAGATGCATGGATCCATGGTGAATTGGCTGTTTGGGTTCAGAACTGGCTTTCTCATAAAGGGTAGTGGCCGAAAGGACTTATTCTAGTTGGAGATCTGTGATTAGTGGTGTTCTGCATAGATCTGTACTGGAAATTCTGCTATTTGTGATATATATAGAAACTACCTGGATGATAATGTACAGTACCTATAAACAGTATTCAACCCCCCCCCCCAGATGTTTTCATGTTTTATTATTTTACAACATTGAATCACAGTGGATTTAATTTGCTGTTTTTGACACTGATCAACAGAAAAAGACTCTTTTGTGACAAAGTAAAAACAGACCTCTACAAAGTGTTCTAAATTAATTATAAGTATTAAACACAAAACAATTGATTGCATATGTATTCACCTCCTTTAATGTGACTGGTGCAGCTAATTGGTGTTAGAAGTCACATAATTAGTTAAATGGAGATCACTGTGTGCAGTCAATGTTTTTCAATTGACTGCAGTAAAAATACACCTGTATCTGGAAGGTCCAACTGCAGTTGAGTCAGTATTCTAGCAAAAACTACACTATGACGATAAAAAAACACTCCAAGCAACTCTGCAAAAAGGCTGTTGAAAAGCACAAGTCAGGAGATGGATACAAAAAAAGGAAATACTATGGCACAGCTGTAAATATGCCCAGAGCAGGCTGTCCTTAAAAACTGAGTCACCGTGTAAGAAGGGAACTAGTGAGGGAGGCCACCAAGAGACCTATGACAACTCTGGAGGAGTTACGAGCTTCAGTGGCTGAGATGAGAGAGACTGCGCGTACAACAACTGTTGCCCGGGTTCTTCATCAGTTGCAGCTTTATGGGAGAGTGGCAAAGAGCTGTTCAAAAAACTTGTATGAAATCTCGGCTAGAGTTCACCACAAAGCATGTGGGAGACTCTGAAGTCAGCTGGAAGAAGTTTTTATGGTCTGTTGAAATGAAAGTTGAGCTTTCTGGCCATCAGCCTAAATGCACTGCACAGCATCAAAAACATATCATCCCTACTATGAAGTATAGTGGTGGCTGCATCATGCTGTAGGGATGCTTCACTGCAGCAGGCCCTGGAAGGCTTGTGAAGGTAGAGGGTAAAATGAATGCAGCAAAATACAAGGAAATCCTGGAGGGAAACCTGATGCAATCTGCAAGAGAACTACGACTTGGGACGCAATTTGTTTTCCAGCCAGACAATGACCACCAAGGATCTGTTTTCACTTTGACAGGACAGTCTTTTTCTCTTGATTTGCATCAAAAAAGTCAAATTAAATCCACTGTGATTCAACGTTGTAAAATAATAAAACATGAAATCTTTCAAGGAGGGTGAATACTTTTTAAAGGCACTGTAGATGGGTGGGATCAGTTTGCAAATGATACGAAGATTGGTAGTGTTGCAGAGAGTGTAGAGGACTGGCAAATACAGTGGTAGACAATCAATTGCAGATATGGGTGGAGAAATGGCAGATGGAGTTTAAACTTACCAAATGTGAAGTGTTGCAATTTGGTAGGCCAAATATAAAGAGACAGTACACTGTTAAGGCAAGACCTTTAACAATGTTGAGAAGCTGAAAGATCTTGGGTACCAAGTTAATAGCTCCATGAAAGTGGTTACACAGTTTGATAGGGTGGTTAAGCAGGCATATGACATGCTTGCCTTTATTAGCTGTGACATTCAAAAGTCAGGAAGTTATGTTTTGTCTTTATGAAACACTACCATACAATATTCCAGATGCAGACTAACTAGAATTCTGATTACCCTATTATAGGAAGGATGTTGAGGCTTTGGAGAAGGTGCAGAAGAGGTTTACCAGGATGCTGTCCGGATTAGACAGCACACGTTATAATGAGATGCTGGACAAACTTGAGTTGTTTTCTCTGGAACAGTGAAGGCGGAGGGAAGATCTGACAGAAACATAGAAATCTACAGCACATTACAGTCCCTTTGGCCTCCAAAGTTGTACCGAGCATGTAAATCACTCAAAAAACTGCTTAGAATTTCCCAACTGCATAGCCCTCTATTTTTCTAAACTCTGTACTATCTAAGAGTCTCTTAAGAGGTTCATAAGACTATGAGAGGCATCGATAGAGGAGTCAGACAGATTTTTTTTTGCCCTGGATTGAAATATTTAATACAATAGGGCAAGCATTTAAGGTGATGGGGTAACTTCAAAGCAGGTCTGAAGAGCAGTTTGTTTTTAAGAGAGAGTAACGGGTGCCTGGAATGCACTACCTGAGATGGTGGAAGAGGCATATACATCCAAACATTGAACCCATGAACTTTTTTATTATTTCTTTTTTCGTACTATTTTAAATTTAAATATTTAATATACATGTATTTACTTAATGTAATTGATTTACTTACTTTTTTTCTATATTACAGATAGGTGTGTAAAAAGGGCCTGAAGGATCATTGGGGACCTGAGTCACCCCAACCACAAACTGTTTCAGCTGCTACCATCCGGGAAACAGTACTGCAGCATAGAAGTCAGAACCAACAGGCTCCAGGACAGCTTCTTCCACCAGGCAATCAGACTGCTTTAATTAATGCTGACACATCTGTATTTCTATGTTATATTGACTATCATGTTGTGCATAATACTTATTATAAATTACTATAAGTTGCACATTTAGACAGAGATGTAATGTAAAGATTTTTACTCATGTATATGAAGGATGTAAGTAATAAAGTCAATTCAATTCAATTATCATGTATTGCATTGTACTGCTGCTAAGTTAGCCAATTTCACGACATGCTGGTAATATTAAAAGTGATTCTGAGTCTTCTAAGAGATGTTTAGATAGGCACATGAATGTGAGCAAAATGCTAGGACATTAACATTGTGCAGGCAGAGGGTATTAGTTTAGTTAGATCTGTTCAGTGCTGGACTGTTCCATGTTCTGTGAATCTGCTCTCCACCATGATCATGGCTGATTCACCACTCTCTGGTTAAAGAAATTCCTCTTCATCTCTGTTCCAAAGGGGCATCCTTCTATTGTAAGACTGATCACCAAGTTATATTTTTTTTCTTGCGAATGTTGTGTCAAAGACAAAGTCAAAGTGAATTTATTATCAGAGTACATATATGTTACCATACTACCTTGAAGATTGATTTTCTTTCAAGCTTTTACAGACAGAAAAACAATGCATTTTACAACAAAAATCTAAACGTAAACAAAGACTAAAAAACAATCAATGTGCAATGTCTCTCATGCGACATGCCTGTGATGTCGCTGCAAGTATATTTTTATTGCACCTGTGCATTCACGTACATATGACAGAAAACACGACTGGACTCGACTCTTCCAGACTAGAACACTGGCGGAGACCACCATTCAGCCCATCATGCCTGCGCTGAACCTCCACTCCCGAGCTCTATTGATCTTTTTGCAGCCCAGTTGAAACGTGGGGAGGGATTGCTGCCGGCGCCAGGGAACAACGTCCCCCTCCCCATCAGCAGCTGGCCCGCATCCATCCGCCACCCAAGAATCAGCAAAGACAGCCCAAATCAGTAACCTCGACCGCAGGCAGCGGTTCGCTGTCCAGGCCCCGTGTTGCTAAGAGAACGTTGCTTAGGTACCGTTGCCCTGGCAACAGAGGGGGCAGACGGGGCCACGTGACAGCACTGGATGTGGGCTGGAAAGAGCTGGACTCGCGCGCGCGTGGCGTGTGTGTGTGTCTTCGCACCCCCTCCCCCCCCCCCCACACCCCAGGAGGGGCGGTGCCAGGCGCGAGGCGCGTGCACGGGCACGAGCGGCGGCGTGCGGGGTTGGGGCGCTAGCCGGCTGCTTGTCGGAGGGCCGTCGCCGCCAAGTTCCGCGGGGAGCAGTTGCTCTCCGCTGGCCGGTCGGCAGCATGGATCTCTCCTTCATGGCCGCGCAGGTAAGCAGGAGGTGGGAGGAGTGAGGGATATGGAGAGAAAGAGAGTGGAATGAATGGAACGGGAAACGGGTATAAAGGGAATGACAAAGAGAGAGCAGGGAACGAGAGAGTGTGATGTGGATGGAGGGAATGAGAGAGAGAAGTGTCGTGGGAATGTGAGAGAGACGAGGATGGAGGGAATGAGAGAGACGAAGATGGAGAGAATGAAAGATGTGGATGGTGGGGATGAGAGAGAAAGACGGGGATGGAAGGAATGAGAGACATGGATGGAGGTTGAGAAGGACTGATGTGGCTGGAGGGCACGAGAGAGATGGAAGGGAAGAAGAGAGGTGGAGGGAAATGAGAGCGAGAGAGAGGTGGAGGGGAATGAGAGGTGGAAAGAAACGAGCGAGAGAGGTGGAGGGAAACGAGAGGGAGTGAGAGAAGTGGAGATGAACAAGAAAGTGAGAGGTGGAGTTGAACGACAGAGAGTGAGAGGTGGCGGGGAACAGTTGGAGGGGAATGGGGGAGAGAGAGGTGGAGGTGAATGAGAAAGTGTGAGAGGTGGCAGGGAATGAAGGAGGTAGGTGGAGGGGATGGGAGAGGGGTGGAGGGGAACGGGAGGAGGAGCAAGAGGGGAACGGGAGGAGGAGCAAGAGAGAGGGCTGGAGGGGAATGACTGAGGTAGCACGAGAGGGGTGGAGGGGAATAACAGAGAGAGCGAGAGAGAGGGGTGGAGGGGAATGACTGAGGTAGAACGAGAGAGATGGAGGGGAACAACAGAGAGAGAGGGGTGGAGGGGAACGACAGAGCGAGAGAGGGGTGGAGGGGAACAACTGAGGTAGAGTGAGAGAGAGGGGTGGAGGGGAATGACATAGAATGAGGGGGTGAAGGGGAACAACTGAGGTAGAACGAGAGAGAGAGGGGTGGAGGGGAATGACAGAGAGCGAGAGATGGAGAGAAAGGGAGAGAGAGAGAGAGGTGGTGGGAACAAGAGAGAAAGGTGGAGGGAAACAAGTGACAGAAAGAAAGGTGGTGGTGTCGAGGGAGAGAAATCCGGATGAGGTGAATGAGGGAGAGAGATGCGGACAAGAAAGAATGAAAGAGATGTGGGAGGAATGGAAAAAATGTGGATAAATGGAATGAGAGAACAAGAAAGATGCGGATGGAATGAGAAAGAGAGAGAGAGATGTTGATGGGAGGGAACGAGAGAGAGAGGCAGAGACGCGGACAGGAGAGAACGAGAGAGAAGCAGAGACGCGGACAGGAGAGAACGAGAGAGAGAGAGGGAGAGACGAGAACGAGAGAAAGGGAGAGACACGGATGGGAGGGAACGAGAGAGAGAGGCAGAGACGCAGACGAGAGAGAGATGAGGAAGGGAGAGAACGAAAGAGAGAGCGACGCAGACGGGAGGGAACAAGAGAGAGAGAGACGCGGATGGGAGGGAACAAGAAAGAGAGAGATGTGGGCAGGAGGGAACGAGAGAGATGCGGACGGGAGGGAATGAGAGAGTGAGGGAGATGCGGATGTGAGGGAACGAGAGAGAGAGAGACGCAGATGGGAGGGAGCGAGAGAGAGAGATGCAGATGGGAGGGAACGAGAGTGAGAGTTGTGGGTAGGAGGGAATGAGAGAGCGAGAGAGATGTGGACGGGAGGGAGAGAGAAGGATGCGGACCGGAGGGAACGAAAGAGAGCGGGATGCTGATGGGAGGGAATGAGAGAGAGGGAGATGTGGCGGTAGGGAATGAGAGGGAGGGAGATGTGGCGGTAGGGAATGAGAGGGAGAGATGCGGACAGGAGGGAACGAGAGAGATGTTAGATGGATGAAAAAAGGATGTGGACGGGAGGGAACAGGAGAGGGAGATGCAGATGGGAGGGAATAGGAGAGGGACATGGGGATGGAGAGAACTCAAAGAAGGGGGGATACTTTCTATTCAGCAAAAATAGAAAAGACAGTGTTCTTTTTTGTTTTTAGCAAATTATGTTTTCTTTTTTGTCCAGACTCTGGCAAGGTGGAGGTTAATGACTCAACAAACCTCTTTGCAGTTTAGGCTGCTGAGATCCCAGTCTCTGATCCTATGATCTTGATGGGAGTATTTAGAACATGTCCTGTGTTTGTGGAGAGCTCCTGAATTTTTCAGTGTTTCTACCCTTATTTCTCTCTGGCCCTTCACCTCCCTAACATCCTGCCATCAGGCCGTCTACTGGTGTCAAAGCTGGATTGTCTCTCTGCTCCCCTCTTTTTTAGAGGATGTCGCTGTACATAGTGGCTGTGATTCCTTCCCAGCATAGGAATGTTTACTTCCATGTGGAATAGCTGGGACTTGGACTTATTTGGGAAAGAGAGGTGAGGGACGGCAGGGATTAAAGTGCCAGCACACGAATTACTGAAGTAGACTCGAGCACCCATGTGACTGGTTCATAAGTGGTGCTCAGGACCAATATCACTTGCCTCTGTTGAGAAACCTTCGAAGATGATGGCAGTGCTGATCTTAATGTAGAAAATTACAACTGAAAAGGCCTTTCAGTCCATTGTGAGAAAAGCCGTCACTGAGGCGATCATTTCCCATAGTGCTCGTATGGTGCCTTGCTGAGCATGACTCTTTAACAACACATCCAGTTACAAAGGGGTTCATCCACCGTCATCCACTTCTTCAGGCACTGAACTTGATAACAAATCTCTCCTCCCTCTCTACATCCTCACAGATTGAGGGAATAATTTTTCCAGAACTTCCTGCTGATTCTCCATCAGTTATTCCATATTCAGGTTCATTTATTTATTACGTGTACGTCAAGGCACACGGTGAAATGCGTAATTTGTGTTAATAGCCAACACTCCTAACAGTGTGCTGGTGGCAGTCCTTAAGTATCACCACACGTTCTGGCATTCTGACATAGCATGTCGACAGTGCTCAGCAGAACAATTCAAAACACAATAAAACAGAACACAATTAACAACAAAACAGCAACAGCAAAATACACTCCTTTCCTCCCTCCTACCTGCATGAATATATAGTCCTCCACCTCCAGGACAGGCCTCTAGTCTCCTGGTTTTGAATGAGCTGATGTTTAGGGATAGGAAAAGGCAGAGTAAGGAGATGTCTCACTGTAGGTGATGCACTTCCCTGCAATCTCATTAGGTTTTATCATCTTCACTACCTGTCCTCTTTTCCCTTTTCTATATCTCCCAACCCCAGGTTAATGACCTTCCTGGAAAAGAAAATTGCTTCATGCACTTCACTATGTCTCAGCTTCCCATCATTTTACGCACCTTGATTATATCTTTACCCTGTCTTCTTTGCTCCAGATTAAACAGCCTGACTTCCAATGATGGTTTAGCCTCATAACTATAATCCTCCATCTCCTTTCAATCACCTCTACACCATCACATGCATCCACATAGACTGGAGATTGGAGGCTCAGCGTCTGTGAATCTGAGAGTCCAAGGCTGTCTGTCCTGGGGATGGAAGGGTGTCTATGTGTGTGAAGGAGAGGGTGAGAAATGGGCTTGTTTCACTGTTGTTAATTTGTTTTATTATTGCCGCTGCTTGGGGTGTTCTGCTGAATATTGTGGCAAGCTCCATTGGGCTAGAGCAGGGGTGGGCAAACTTTTTGACTTGTGGGCCACATAGGGTTCTAAAATTTGGGACCAGGAGCAGATGGACGGAGTGTTTTGGTAATACACCTCATAAGAGAAAATAAAATATCATGGGATATGTAGAAATCATGTGCTTTAATTTAAATTGAAAATGAACAAATGCATTACAACAAAATATCTGTCTTTGAAGTCCCATGGTATTTAGCTATTTATTGAAATGACTTTTAAAACACTGAAAATTAAATGAATAAAATACAGCTTTTTTTAATAGTAACAGTTATTATTTTAAAGCACTGAAAATTCTGTTATCCTTCAAGATATTATCATCATCACTCTCCTCCTGACTGTCTTTATTTCAAAAACGGTAGAGGATGCAGGTCTACTTGTCCTGCTCCTTCTTATTCAATTGTCCCCTGTGCCAAAACTCAACCGCGACCAGCACAATGACAGAACAGTGACAGCGCGCCAGTATGCGGAGCGCGTTATTTGATCTGGAGCGCATTTTTTATTTTGAGAACGTACGTGCACCTGTGCACTACTCATGTCCATCACTTAACAGAAATGACATGTAACATGTAAGGCTTATTGAAAAAAATATTTTCAAATGCATTTTTTACATAACACAACGAAGAAACTTATTTTTAATTTCAGTGGGAACAGTGTTGTTGGTCTCCCTTTTTAGCCAGCGCATCAAAATCTGGATTTAGTTTTGTTGTGGCGATTCTCAGGATGGATCTGAGGTGTTGGTCAGTTAACTTGGATCTGTGGCTGGCTTTGTTGATGTTCATGATGCTGAACGCCTGTTCACACAAATAGGTCGAGCCAAACAAAGAGTAAAGCGCAAATGTGGAGTAATACGCTGCACCTCAACAAAGGTCAATGTATATAGAGTGCGTCATCTATTGGGAAAACGCCAGAATTGTGGGGAAAAAACATTAACAAGGTTTATTAATATAATTTCATCAAGTTCTGCGGGCCGGATTAAAAAGCTTAACGGGCCGCATATGGCCCCCGGGCCATAGTTTGCCCATGCCTGGGCTAGAGTGTGTGGTGACACTTGCAGAGTGCCCCAGCACATCCTTGGGCGTGTTGGTTGTTAACACTAAGGATGCTTTTCACTGTATGTTTCAAAGTACATGTGATTGATTATTTTATTTGGAGATGCAATGTAGTACAAGTCCTTCTAGCTCAACAAGCCCAAGCCACCCAATTATACTCATGTGACCAATTAACCTACTAACTGATATGACTGTGGAATGTGGGAAAAACCAGAGCACCTGGATGAAACCGATGTGGTCACAAGAAGAAACTCCTTACAGACAGTGGCAGGAATTGAACTGGTGCTGTAATAGTGTTGTGCTAACTGCTAAATCTGAATCTGAATCTTCCAGTAATGGTGGCAAGTACCTCCTCACACCCAGCTGGGACAGTCAGGCATCAGGAGAGGAGGATTTGCAATGCGCAGTGGTGCTCCTTTCTTTGGGTAGCCCTGGGAAGATAACCCCAGGAAAATCCAGTGATTCTAGGGGTGGAAAGGAGTTTCTGGACTGCACACTGTAGATCTAGTATTGTGTCCTGGCTGTCTCCTGGGATGAGTGTCAGTCAGGCAACTCCTGGCTTTCATCTAACTAAATAATGCAAGGAAATAAATATGCTTTGTGATTCGCTGCTTCCCCGCAGGGAGGAAGTAAACTCTGGACTAGAGTAATCTCTGAATTGAGTGATTAATCTGCAGTAGGACAATTGCTATGGAGTCTGCGGATGTATGCTATGGGGTTAAAGATCATTGGGTCCCCTTGGAGGCTGGGAATAGAATCATCTAACTGGCTTCTCATCTAGCATCAGAAAGTGCCTTTTAAGGTCATGTATCTTGTCAGGCACGTGTCTGGAGAGGTGGGGTAGAGGTTATTGCGGGGAGTATAATAGTGTTGAAGAATGGTGCTGGAACTGAGGCTGGGAGATTGGGAACTGAGTTTGAATCTGGCTGTGAAATTAGGAGTGGTGTGTATTGGTTGGAATGTTGAGTAAGATAAGAGCAAAGACAAGGTTAAATTTATCATCATTTGCTCAACTCCATGTATGATGCACAGTGTAATGACAAACTTACAGCAGCATCACAAGCACACAGTGTCAGATAAGCGACATTCACCAGAAAAAACATAAATTAAGCATAAATGATACACAATTTATACAAGAAAATTCAAGCAGAACAAAAGTCCATTTTACTGTATGGTGATTATAGTGTTGGTAAACTGTAGCGATCAGGGCTGTGCCAGTTTGTTCAAGACTTTTGAAGAGAAGTAACTGTACCTGAACCTGGTGGTGTGGTACTTCATAAGCACAAGATATTCTTCAGATCTTGCTGGAAATCTTGAGCAACACACATAAAATGCTAGAGGAATTCAAATGAAGAAGGCTGGTGACATAACTCGGAGCTCGTCAGCCAATTATAAAGCCCCTCTTGTTCTGCCCATGTTCCACAATCCATTCAGCTTAATGAGCTCATTCCTCAGCCACAGGGAATGGATTTGACATGGCCTTAGAGATAGCAACCTGTAGGATTGAAGCATTGTCTGGCTACAGTCTAATTGTCAGTGTAGGCAATAAGTTTGTGTGTCTGGTGTCTCACAGGGAACTGCAGAGTAGATGTGGTCTAGCAGGGACTGAGGAAATGGGTTCTGATGAAATAGCATTGTTGCCTGGAAATGTGTCTCGAGAGCCTGTTCTTTGAGCGAGTCAGACTGGAACAAAGCTCCAGGTATATTCTGAACCACCCCTGCTCCCCCGAACCCAACTGTGAGCAGACCATCCTACAGTAGTCAATGATGGATAGAGCAGGGTGTTCCAGCCATGGATCATCCCTCCATTCATGGCAATCTTCTTAGCGAGAGGGTGGTGAATCTGTGGAATTCAATGCCAATGTGGAGGCCAAGTCATTGGGTATATTTGAAGCAAAAGTTGATAGGTTCTTGATTAATAAGGGTGTCAAATGTTATGAGGAGAAGACAGGAGAATGGGATTAAGAGGGAAAATAAATCAGCCATAACTGAATGGTGGAGCAGACTTGGTGGGCCAAATGGCCTAATTCTACTCCTGTGTGTTATGGTTTTTTGGCATAGGGATAGCAAGAAGTTCCCTCTCAGCCTTTTCACTCCCTGTTCAACTCTGAACTGATTCACCTTCAGGGACTTTTACAAATCATGTCATTTATTTACTTATTTATCATCATAATTATTAATGCATTTGGACAAGTGGTATTCCTTTGCACATTGGTTGTTAGTCACTCCTTATTTGTGTGTAGTTTTTGATTTTCTTAGTTATACTGTGAATGCCTACAAGAAAATGAATCTCAAGGTAGTATATGGTGACATATGCATACTTTGATAATAAATTTACTTTGATTTTGACTTTTATTTGGCAACCAGACTGCATACAGAGCTCTGTGTAGATGAAGCAAATGCATAATGAGTCTAACATAATTTCAAAATTATGACCCTCCAGGAATAAACATAAGATTTGCATTTGTTAATGTCTTACAGCCTGACCTCATTTCTCCTCTACCTGACTTGGATTCTCTTGTTTCTATGTAATAAAATGTCTATTTTTTACTTCACACTTCAACGTCAAATAATAGATAATCGGGGGCATGAGATTGTGAGGGGTAAGAGGAACATAAAATGATCACTACCACTACAAAAAGGATGAAGTAAGTTAGTAGTGCTAGGAGCCAGCAAATCATCTAGACCTGTTAGCCTGCACCTTAGGGTCTTAAAGGAAGTTGCAGCAAAAATAATAAAAATATTGGTTGTTATCTACCAAAAGTCCCTGGATTCTGAAGAGGAAAACTGCAACTCCACTGCTTAAGAAAAAAAATCAGGTGTCTATAAGCCTGTTAGTGTACCATTTGTCATTTGAAAAATGACAGATTAGGAAAATGGCCAAAACTGGCAAATGGAATACAGTATAGGGAAGTGTATGGTCATGTGGAAGTCCCTAGCAGTATAGTGGAAGTTCCGGGTGTCAAGGATCATGAAGTGCGTGAAGTTACCATTACTAGAGAGAAGATTATTGGGAAACTGAAAGGTCTGACCAAATAGTGTGCACCCCTGGGTTCTGAAAGAGGTGGCTGGAGAGATTGTGGAGGCATTAGTAATGATCTTTCAAGAATCACCAGATTTTGGAATGATTCTGGCAGACTAGAAAATTGCAAATGTCACTCCACTTTTCAAGAAGGGAGAGAGGCAGAAGGAAGGAAACTAAGCCAATTAGTGGTTGGGAAGATGTTGGAGTCGATTATCAAGGATGAAGTCTTGGAGGCACATGATAAAATAGGCCATAGAAAGCATGATTTCCTGAAGGGAAAATCTTGCCTGTCTAATCTGTTGGGTTCTTTGAAGAAACAAGCAGGGTAGATAAGGAATCAATTGATATTGTATTCCTGGATTTTCGGAAGGCTTTTGACAAGGTGCCACACATGAGGCTGCTTAACAAACTATGAGCCCATAGTATTACAGGAAGGATTCTAGCATGGATAAAGTAGTGGATGATGGCAGGAGGCACAGAGGGGGAATAAAGGGAGCTGTAACAGGTTGGCTGCTGTTGACTAGTGGTGTTCCACAGTGGTCTGTATTGGGACTATTTCTTTTTGCGTTATATATCAATGATTTAGATGATGGAATTGATGGCTTTGTTATAAAGTTTGCAGATGATATGAAGACAGGTGGAGGAACAGGTAGTTTAGAGGAAGTAGGCTTCAGAAGTACTTAGATTAGGAGAATGGGCAAGGACATGGCAGATGGAATAGTGTCAGCAAGTGTATAGTCATGCACGGGGGAAAAAGAGATGAAAGGGTTGACTAAATAGAGAAAAAAATACAAAAAAACCTCAGGTGCAAGAGGACTTGGGAGACCTTGTTCAGGATTCCCTAAAGGTAAATTAGCATTTTGAGTCTGGTAAGGAAGTCAAATACGAAGTAAGCATTCATTTCAAGAGGACTAGATTATAAAAGCGAGGATATAATGTTGATATTTTATAAAGTACTGGTGAGGCCTTACTTGGAGGATTGTGAACGGTTTTGAACACCTTACCTTAGAAAGGATGTGCTGAAACTGGAGAGGATTCAAAGGAGGTTCATGAAAATGCTTCCAGAATTGAATGGCTTTTCATATGAAGAGTGTTAATTCACTAGAATTCAGAAGAATGAGGGGTGACCTCATTGAAACCTATTGAATGGTGAAAGTCCTTGATAGAGTGGATGTGGAGAGGATGTTTCCTATGGTAGGAGAGTCTAAGATTAAAGGACACATCCTCAGAATAGAAGGGTGGGCCTTTTAGAATGGAAATGCGGAGGAATCTCTTTAACCAGAGAGTGGTGAATCTGTGGAGTGTGCTGCCACAGGCAGCTGTGGAGACCAAGTTTTTATGTATATTTAAGGCAGAAGTTGTTAGATTCTTGGTTGGTCAGAGCATAAAGGGATATGGGGAGAAGCTAGGAGATTGGGGCTGAGAAAAAAATTGGATCAGCCACAATGAAAATGCGGAGCAGATTTGATGGGCCAAATGGCCTAATTCTGCTCCAGTATCTTATGGTCTTATGAACTTTGTTAGAAGGAATAAAGGCTTAAATTATTTTCTAAACGGGGGAGTAAATTCAGAAATCGGATGTGCAATGGTACTAGTGAATCCTATTGTAGGACTCCTTAAAGATTAACTTGCAGCTTGAGTCAGTTTCGAGAGGAAAATTTGGAAGTCGCACGTGCAAAGAGACTAGGGAATCCTAGTGTGGGATTCCCAAAAGATTAACTTGCAGCTTGAGTCAGTAGTAAGGAAGGCAAATGCAATGTGAGCATTCATTTCAAGAGGAATGTAGTATAAAAGGGTAGAAATGCTGAGGCTTTATATGGCATAAGGGATTGGTCAAACTGCACTTTTGGGCCCCATATCGAAGGATGTGCTTGCAAGGGTCAGAGGAGGTTCACGAGAATGATTCTAGGAATGATATGATTAATTTATGACAAGCCTTTGATGGTTCTGTACCTGCTGGAGTTTAGAAGAATGGGGGGGGGGGGGTTGAAACCTATTGAATATTGAAAGGCCTAGCAGGAGTGGACATGGAGAGATGTTTCCAATAGTGGAAGAGACTAGGACCAGAGGGTGTAGTCTCAGAATAGAGGGTCATCCGTTTAGAACAGAGATGAGGAGGAATTTCTTTAGCGAGAGGGTGGTGAATCTGTGGAATTCTTTGTCACAGATGGCAATGGAGGCTAAATCATTGGGTTTATTTAAAATGAAGGTTGATAAGTTCTTGAATCATAAGGGCATCAAAGGTTAGGGGGAGAAGGCAGGAGAATGGAGTTGAGAGGGAAAATAAATCAGCCACGATTGAATATGGGACAAATGGTCTAATTCTTCTATGTCTTATGGTCTAAATATTGGAACCTATTACTGTGGGGGCAATATCAGGGATATTTAAAAAAAAACACAGAACAATTGAACCAGGCTGAAAAGGCTTTACAAAGGAGAAATCCTGTTCAACAAATTTACTAGAGTTCCTTGAAGATGAAACAAACAAACATGGTATAGGAAGTCAGTAGAGTAGTGCAGTTGTGTTTCCAAAGGCATTCCACAAGATACCAGTATAAAGGGTAAAGTACAAAGAGGGAGTAGACTTGGGATAACATACTGGCATTGAGCAGTCTGTAACTAGTGAGATTCCCCAAGGATCATTGCTGTGGCCTCAAAACCACATACGATCTATATTAATGAGTTGTATGACTTTATCTTTTATATACAGTGGATTCTCGTTAATTGGGGCAGCCACTTATTTGGGACAAATCTTAAAGAACTAAAACAAATCAACAAAACTGATGGGATTCCCCTTGTTTATTTGGAACACTCTGCCACATAATTGGGGTAGGAGACTTGCCATTCAGATTCTACCTAGAGTCAGTTGCGGGCACTGGTGTGGCCATTAGACTACACAGTGCTTAGAACAAATAGTTTTGAAATAGTGTCAGTTGCGTGTCGCCTGTTCAAAAAGCTGTGATTTTTGTCACTGATAGTTGGTAAGAAATAAGCAGTAAGACAATTCTTAACTGTTTTTCTCACCACAGTTTCAAGCATTGAGGCTTGGAGATGACAAACAGCTGGGAGTGAAAATAAAACAATCTCACTATTTCAACAAGTTAGGAACTACGGAGAATTTGAAGGTATCATCAATCTTGAATGTTACCTTTGTCATTACCAGATTCTCAGCTTTCACCTGTGGATTTCAGTAGCTTTTTACAAGTGATAGCTGCCATACCTCAGTACAGTGCTTTGACAGGCAGGCAAAACCAGATGAGGGTGGCCGGCAGGTTTCATACCCTGGTGAGATAGGAATATGCCTGTTCTAGCATGTGAAGTCAGCTCCAGTGAACTGGGCAGATGAGATCTAATGGACAGGAAGGCAGTTCTGCAGCACTCCATGGAGAACAAAGGGCATGACAAGGCACAGAAGTCATGGTGATTCACTGCAACCAAGGAAGACCCCAGTTGTAACATGTACTCATGCTATTGGACTTGGACTTCTGAGATCAAGAGAGTGTTTCTGCCCCAGCGCAACGGCTTTTCTACTTTTAAAACTCTCCCACACAGGTTTCCTGTCATTGTCAGATACGACAGACAACCACAAGAAGTATTGGTAGCGTTCCAATTTTTTCAACATTTCATTTAAGTGCATAATTTGTTAAAGCATTGTATGAGGAGTGCATTATCTTCACTAGATTCTTGAAGGAGCTAATTGTACTGTAGCTAAATTTACTAATAAAGTAAGAATAGATGGCTTACAAGCTGTAAAGAGGACACAAGGAGCATGTAATGGGACTTGCAAATAGAATAAATTGTGGAAATATAGGTTAATATACGTTAGGAGGAAGAATAGAGAAGGAAGTTATTAAATAAACAGTAAAATTACAGAATGCTGCAGTCTAAAGGGACCTGTGGACCTAGTGCATGATACACAGAATGTTCCATGCAGGTACAAGTACTAAGGAAGATGTGGGGTCAAAGCCCATGTTCGAAGTCCCATGATCGGCAAGTCCCAGGATTGAGGCTTAAAGGTCAAAACCTGTGATCGGCAGGTACTGAGGTCAACACCCAGAGGTTGGCAAGATCTGGAGAGCACAGCCAAAGGTCAAAGTCCAGAGCTCGTTGAGTCCAGAGATAGAAAGACTGAAGTCAGTGAGTCCAGAGGTAGAGACATGAAGGTTGAAGGCCCTTAGCCAGCTTGTCTGGGGATAAGAGACCAAATTTCTGCAAGTCTGGGTTAGCAACTGGAGGTTGAAGGCCCAGTGTCTGCGATCTGGGGCCAAGAACTGGAAACCAGGAAGAGACCTTTCTGTGCATGTGAGTGGGTGTGAAAGAGGTTTATTTTGATGCTGATGTTTTGTTTATGTTTGTGTTGTTTTGCTGAACATTGTGGACAAACTGTATAGGCACTGGAACGTGTGGTTACAGCACATCGTTGGGTGTGTTGGTCATTGATACAAACAATGCATTTTACTTTATGTTTTAATATACAGATGATAGATCTAAATCTGAATTCAAGCTTGCTGGAAACTTAAGATATACAGGGAGAGGAAGGGGGTTGAACACAAGATTGGATGAGCTATGATCCCATTGAATAGCTGAGCAGGTTTTAGGGGTTATTTGGCCCACTCCTTGAAATCCATGTGATAAGTTGGTTTAGTACAGTGAAAAACTTTGTCTTGCATGCCATCGATACAGATCATTTCATCACAACAGCTCCCTAAGGTAGTACTAGGGCAAGTGTTCCCAACTAGGGATCTACGGACCTCTTGCTTAAAGATATTAGTCCATGGCATAAAAAAGGTTGGGAAACAGGGAAAACCATTAGCATAATGCAGAATAAAGTGTTATAGTTACAGAGGAAGTGCAGTGCAGGTAGACAATGAGATGCAAGGTCATAATGAGGGAGAAGGTGATGTCAATCTAATTGTACTGGAGACACATTCAGTAGTCTTATAACAGCAGGCTGGAGGCTATCCTTGAACCGGGCAGTAGGTGGTGATACAGGATTTTGTATCTTCTGCTCAATTGTGGGGTTGGGGGAAGAGAGAATATCTTGTTTAAGTGGGTTTGAGGAAGAGAACGTCTAGGCTGTATGTGTCTTTGATTATATGATCAAGTACGATCATATATCTATCTTACAGTACTCCTCAAAATGGAATATTTCTCCAACTTGTATTATCTTAAATTTAGAAATGGTTTTTAATTTTCAAAGCTAAATTGTTGAGAAATTGTAGACCACAGTGGTTCCATAGAACATCAAACATACAGCACAATACAGGCTCTTTGGTCCACAATGTTGTGCCAACTATTTAACCTGCTCTATAATCAATCTAACTCTTTCCTCCTAAGTAGCCCTCTATTTTTCTATCATTCACGTGATTCTCAAAGAGTCTCTTAAATGTCCCTGATGTATCTTCCTCTAGCATCACCCTGACAGCCTACCTCTGACATCCCCTATTCTTTCCTCTAATCAGCTTAAAGTTATGCTCTCTTGTGGGGGGGGGGGGGGGAGAAACAGTTTCTGGCTGTCCATTCTATTTGTGTCTCTTATCATCTTGTACACCCCTATCAAGTCACCTCCTTCGCTTTGCAGAGAAGCACCACGTTTGCATAGTGTACCGATCAGTGCGGTGCCAATACAGCTTGGGACAAGGGAGTTCAATACTAGCACCATCTGTAAGGAGTTTCTGTATGTCTTCCCCATGGAATGAACATATTTTCTCCGGGTGCTCGGGTTTTCTCCCACAGTCAAATTACATACTTGGTAGGTTAATTGGTCATAGTAAATTGTCATGTTGATTAAGTTGGGGTTAAATTGGGGTTGGGGATTTCTACAGCGGTGTGACTCAAAGGGCCAGAAGAGCCTTATCAGTGCTGTATCGCTAAATAAAAATAAAAGCCCTTGCTTTTGGTAGCAACAACATAGGTAGGAAAAGGGAGGAGGTCCTGAAAGCAGACTACAAGGTGTTAGGAAAGAAGTCGAGAAGCAGGACCACAAAGGTAGTAATCTCAGGATTACTGCCTGTGCCACGTGACGGTGACTATAGGAATAGAATGAGGTAGAGGATAAATGCATGGCTGAGGGATTGGAGCGGGGGCAGGGATTCAGATTTCTGGATCATTGGGACCTCTTTTGGGGCAGGCGTGACCTGTACAAAAAGGATGGGTTGCACTTGAATCCCAGGGGAACCAATATCCTGGCGGGGAAGTTTGTTAAGTCTATTGGGGAGAGTTTAAACTAGAATTGCTGGGGGTTTGGAACCAAACTGAAGAGATGGAGGAAGAGGTGGTTGGCTCACAAATAGAGAAAGCTTGGAGACAGTGTGAGAGGGAGGATCTGCAGATGATAGAGAAGGGACGTGCTCAGACCGATGGTTTGAGATGTGTCTATTTTAATGCAATGAGTATTATGAACAAAGTGGATGAGCTTAGAGCATGGATCAGTACTTGAGCTATGATGCTGTGGCCATTACAGAGATATAAATGGCTCAGGGGCAGGAATGGTTACTTCGAATGCCAGGCTTTAGATGTTTTAGAAAGGACAGGGAGGGAGGCAAAAGAGATGGAGGCATGGCAGTATTGATCAGAGAGAGTGTCACAGCTGAAGAACAGGAGAAAGTCATGGATGGATTGTCTACAGAGTCTCTGTGGGTGGAAGTTAGGAACAGGAAGGGGTCAATAACTACTGGGTGTATTTTATAGACCACCCAATAATAACAGACATCGAGGAGCAGATAGACAGATTGGGGAAAGGTGTAATAATAACAGGGTTGTTGTGTTGGAAGATTTTAATTTCCAAAGTATTGATTGGCATCTCCCTAGAACAAGGGGTTTAGATGGGGTGGAGTTTTTTAGGTGTGTTCAGAGTAGAGCATCCTTTTAGGCTGGAGATGAGAAGGAATTTCTTTAGCTAGAGTATGGTGAATCTGTGGAATTCATTGTCACAGGCAGCTGTGGAGGCCAAGTCTTTACGTATATTTAAAGACACATACTTAGATTCTTGATTGGTTAGGGCATGAAGGGATGCAAGGAGAAGGCAGGAGATTGGGGCTGAGAGGGAAAGTGGATTAATCATGATGAATTGGTAGAACAGCCTCAATGGGCTAAATGGCCTAATTCTGCTCTTATGGAACCTATTTCTCCTATGACCATTCTGAGCAGGAGCCTTCTACCCCGATCTGCCTGCTGTCTACCAGCCACACTGTTGTCCAGTCCCTGACTTTGTCCACCCTGATTTTATGCACTGGTCTGTTGGAGCACAAACTTAATGCTGACAATCAGTGGAGCATATTTGAAAGATTGTCTTGTCATAGCATTCTCTATCAGAGAAAGCAAGATTATCTTTTTAGTCTTTGTTCTGTTGTAATTGATTTACAATCCAGTCATCTGTATTAGATTTCTATTCTACCAATAGATTTACCTTTTACAGATAGTTTTGTTGAAATTTCCAAGCATCTGGTTTAACAAGAGGTTCATCACTGGGCAACACATCACACAAAGTGCTGGAGAAACTCAACAGGTGAGGCAACATCTGTGGAGAGAAACAGTTAATGTTTTGGGCTGAGACACTTCAGCAGTCCCATTCCTCTCCATGGATGCTGCCTGACCTGTTGAGTTCCTCCAGTATTTTGTCTGTGTTGCTCCGGAATCTCTTTGGGTCCATCACTGGGGTGTGCCTGATTGCCAGGAAGTATTAGAGATGAGACATTAAACTGTGTTCCTTTCTGCACTCAAATGTAGATGTCAAGTATTACATGGTCTGTTTATAAGTAAGGCAGAGAGTCCTTGGGATGATTATGTGGTCAATTTGTGGGAGCTTAATGGATCTTATTGTCATCTGCACAAGTTCATGTATGCCCAGGTGTAATGATAAACTTACTTGCATAGAAACATAGAAAAAAGGTGCAGGAGTAGGCCATTCAGCTCTTTGAGTCTGCACCACCATTCAGTATGATCATGTCTGATCATCCAACTCAGAACCCTGTACCTGCTTTCTCTCCATACCCCCTGATCCCTTTAACCACAAGGGCCATATCTAACTTCCTCTTAAATATAGCCAATGAACCGACCTCAACTGTTTCATGTGACAGAGAATTCCACAGATTCACCACTCTCTGTGTGAAGAAGTTTTTCCTCATCTCGGTCCTAAAAGGCTTCCCCTTTATCCTTAAACTGTGACCCCTCGTTCTGGACTTCCCCAACATCGGAAGCAATCTTCCTGCATCTAGTCTGTCCAATCCCTTTAGAATTTTGTATGTTTCAATAAGATCCCCCCTCAATCTTTTAAATTCCAGTGAATATAAGCCTAGTTGATCCAGTCTTTCTTCATATGAAAGTCCTGCCATCCCAGGAATCAATCTGGTGAACGTTCTCTGTACTCCTTCTATGGCAAGAATGTCTTTCCTCAGATTAGGGGACTAAAACTGCACACAATATTCTAGGTGTGGTCTCACCAAGGCCTTGTACAACTGCAGTAGAACCTCCCTGCTCCTGTACTCAAATCCTTTTGCTATGAATGCCAACATACCATTTGCCTTTTTCACTGCCTGCTGTACCTGCATGCCCACCTTCAATGACTGGTGTACAATGACACCCAGGTCTCGTTGCATCTCCCCTTTTCCTAATTGGCCACAGTTCAGATAATAATCTGTTTTCCTGTTCTTGCAACCAAAGTGGATAACCTCACATTTATCCACATTAAATTGCATCTGCCATGAACTTGCCCACTCACCTAACCTATCCAAGTCACCTGCATCCTCTTGGCATCTTCCTCACAGCTAACGCCGCCGCCCAGCTTTGTGTCATCTGCAAACGCTGTATTTAATTCCCTCGTCTAAATCATTGATATATATTGTAAACAACTGGGGTCCCAGCACTGAGCCTTGCGGTACCCCACTAGTCACTGCCTGCCATTCTGAAAAGGTCCCGTTTACTCCCACTCTTTGCTTCCTGTCTGCCAACCAATTCTCTATCCACATCAATACCATACCCCCAATACCATGTGCTTTAAGTTTGCACACTAATCTCCTGTGTGGGACCTTGTCAAAAGCCTTTTGAAAATCTAAATATACCACATCCACTGGCTCTCCCCTATCCACTCTACTAGTTACATCTTCAAAAAATTCTACAAGATTCATCAGACATGATTTTCCTTTCACAAATCCATGCTAACTTTGTCCGATGATTTCACCTCTTTCCAAATGTGCTGTTATCACATCTTTGATAACCAACTCTAGCATTTTCCCCACCACTGATGTCAGATTAACTGGTCTATAATTCCCCGGTTTCTCTCTCCCTCCTTTTTTAAAAAGTGGGGTTACATTAGCCACCCTCCAATCCTCAGGAACGAATCCAGAATCTAAGGAGTTTTGAAAAATTATCACTAATGCATCCACTATTTCTTGGGCTACTTTCTTAAGCACTCTGGGATGCAGACCATCTGGCCCTGGGGATTTATCTGCCTTTAATCCCTTCAATTTACCTAACACCACTACCCTACTAGCATGTATTTCTCTCAGTTCCTCCATCTCACCAGTCCTTCGGTCCCTTCCTATTTCTGGAAGATTATTTATGTCCTCCTTAGTGAAGATAGAACCAAAGTAGTTATTCAATTGGTCTGCCATGTCTTTGTTCCCTGTGATCAAGTCACCTGTTTCTGACTGTAAAGGACCTACATTTGTCTTGACCAATCTTTTTCTTTTCACGTATTTATAAAAGCTTTTACAGTCAGTTTTTAATGTTTCCTGCCAGCTTTCTCTCATAATCTTTTTTCCCATTCCTAATTAAGCACTTTGTCCTCCTCTGCTGGTCTCTGAATTTCTCTCAGTCCTCAGGTGTGCTGCTTTTTTTTGCTAATTTGTATGTTTCTTCTTTGGACTTGATACTATCCCTAATTTCCCTTGTCAGCCACGGGTGCACTACCTTCCCTGGTTTATTCTTTTGCGAAACAGGGATGAACACTTGTTGTAGTTCATCCATGCGATCTTTACATGCTTGCCATTGCATATCCACCATCAACCCTTTAAGTATCATTTGCCAGTGTATCTTAGCTAATTCACGTCTCATACCTTCAAATTTACCCTTCTTTAAGTTCGGAACCTTTGTTTCTGAATTAACTATGTCACTCTCCATCTTAATGAAGAATTCCACCATGTTATGGTCACTCTTACCAAAGGGGCCTCGCACGGCAAGATTGCTAACTAACCCTTCCTCATTGCTCAATACCCAATCTAGAATGGCCTGCTCTCTAGTTGGATCCTCGACATTCTGGTTCAGAAAACCATCCCGCATACATTCCAAGAAATCCTCTTCCTCAGCACCCTTACCAATTTGGTTCACCCAATCTATATGTAGATTGAAGTCACCCATTATAATTACTGTTCCTTTATTGCACGCATTTCTAATTTCCTGTTTAATGCCATCCCCAACCTCACTGTTGCAGCAGCATCAGAGGCACATAGCATAAGATAAATTGCACTCACAAGGAAACCATAAGCATAAATTATACACAATTTTTACTAGAAAGAACCTAGAGCCTCATCTTCATAGACTCTGTTGATACTTCTTGCTGCCTCAGTAAAGCAGCCAGCATAATTAAATAAGCTACCATCTGGACATTTTCTTTACTCCCTCTCCCATCAGGCAGAAAGCAGGTTCAAATATAATTTCTGTCTTGCTATTATCACTCAGAATGGACTCTTGGCCTCACAATCTTCCTTATTATGACCTTGACCCGTACTGTTTACTGGCACCGTGCTTTCTGTGTAGCTTTTACACTTTATTCTGCATTGCTGCTATTTTACCTCAATGCACTATCAGATTCTGATTCAGATTATTTATCTAATTAAAACATAACAGTGAAATGTGCTGTATATATGTATATAATGTTTATGTAGTGATGTGACCTGTATGAACAGTATGCAGGACAAGCTTTTCACTGTATCTTGGTACATGTGATGATAATACCAATACTAATACAATTAGAACAAAACAAAAGCAAAGTCCACTTCAGTTCAAAGTAATTAAAGTGGTTACATAGTTGCTAAACCATAATGATAAAGGATGGGCCAGCTGGCTTAGGAACTGAATGGTTGAAGGGAAGTAGGTGTTCCTGAACCTGGTGGTGTAAGACTTTAGGCTTCTGTACCTGCTGCCTGATGGGAGCTGCAAAAAGATGGCATGGCCCAGATGGTGGATTTCTTTGATGTTGAACTTAGTCTTCTTAAGGCAGCGCCTCCTGTAGATACTACTGATGGTGGGAAGTGATTTCCCTGTGATATATTATGTAGAGTCTTCTATTCTCTGCAGTTATAATGTGTGTAATTTCACTCCTGGGTTCCTACTTTGCAATGAGTGCACTGTCTGTGATGCACTTTAGGCCATCCTGAAATAGTGGAAGGTGCAGGGTAATCATGCCCTTCATTTCCCATTGAACTTCTCTTCCATAGAACATGGAACAGTACAGCACAGTTTCATCCCTTTGGCTCACGATATTGTGCTGATCTTTTAACCTAGTCCAAGATCAATCAAATCCTTCCCTCCCACATAGCCGTTCATTTTTGTATCACCCATGTGCCTATCTATGAGTTTCTTAAATGTCCCTAATATATATGCCTTTCCTGCCACTCCCTGCAGCGTTTTCCATGCACCTACCACTTTGTTTAAAAAAAAACGCGTTAGCAATTTCCACCCTGTGGAAAATATCTCTGGCTGTCAACTCTATCTATGCCTCTTATTTTGTACACCTCTATCAAGTCACCTCTTGTCCTCCTGCTTCTATCCCTGTCCAAGACTATGGTAAAAGACAGGGAGTTGTAGTCAGTGTCTCCAAAATACTCACCAAGAGATCTGTCAACTGACCAGGTTCATTACCTAATACCAGATCCAGTGTGGCCTCTCCTCTAGTCAGTTGATCTATGTATTATAACTAACAAATTCTGCCCCATCTAAACCTTTTGCACAAAGGTGGTGACAATCAGTATTGGGGAAGTTAAATCACCTAGGCAATAACCCTGGAATCTGCCTTCAATCTGCTCCTCTGTGTCTGCTGCTAAAAACAAGTGTCTCTTGTTGTCCAAAAGCATATTACTTGATAAGAGTCTGAGAAGGGAGGCAAGCAGTTAACCTGTGGGTGGGAGGCTGTGGGCGGAACAGTCCCTCTGCTGATTATTACTTGTTTTAAATGCTCTGGGTGGGGGCAGGGAACAGCGAGGGAACTGAATTTGTTGCCTGCAAATACAAACTGTTTGCATCACAGTGTGCTTTTAAATTAAAGAATGCAGACCCTAGAAACTGCCTTCTTCTCAAATGAGGCTAGATGATTTTTTTATATACTCTTTGCTGTTTTGTTGCTATGGCAATGTGTTAACGATCCAGCCCTCTATATTAGATTTCTAATCAGCCTTCAGCTTCTCCAACATCTCACTTCACTGTAATATCTAAACTGCACAAACATCTACTTTAACAAGAGCCTTCATCAATGGCTGGCTACTGATCACCATGGAAATAGACGTCTCGAGCCTCAAGAATTGCCTTCAGTGAAGTCTGTAAATCATTTTAACATTTTCAAAGCAAAATGAGTTAAAATGATACTGTTCTCTACCAACCTATCCCTTAAATATACCAAATGTCAGCCTCCACCCCCCCACCCCATGGTGACAAATTCCATAGATTTACCACTCTGGCTAAATAAATTCCTCTTCATCTCTGATCTAAAGGGAGACCCCTCTATTCTGAGGCTTTGTCCTCTGATCTTAGACTCACCCACTATAGAAAACATCTCCACATCCACTCCATTGAGGCCTTGCAACATTTGATAGGTTTCAATGAGGCCATCCCTCGTTCTTCTGAATGATAGTGCGTAGAGACCCAGAGCCATCAAAGGCTCTTCATATGACAAGCTGTTCAATACAGGAATCATTTTTGAGACCCTGTTTTGAACCTTCTCCAATGTCAGCATAATTCTTTCTTAGATGGTGGAACCACACCACAGACTTAACCTGCAAATTAACCTTTAGGGAATCCTGCATGAGGATTCCCAGATCTTTCTACCTCAGATTTTTAAATTTTCTCTCCATTTAGAAGATAGTCCATGCTTTTATATCTTCTAAAATGCATGAGCAAACACTTCCTGACACTGTATTCCCTGTACTACATCTTTGCCCATTCTAATCTGTCTGTCCTTCTCTAGCCTCCCTACTTCCTCAAACTGAGTTGCCTCTCCAACTATCTTCGTATCGTCTGAAAACTTAGCCACAAAGTCATCAATCCCATCATCCAAATTATTTGCATATGGTGTAAAAATAAATTTTCCCAACAGACCTCAGTGAACCACCAATAATCACTGGCAGCTGACCAGAAAAGGTTCCCTTTATTCCTGTTCTTTTTTTTTCCTGCCAACCATCCAATGCTCCATCATAGGCTCTTAACTTGTTAAGTAGCCTCATGTGTGGCACTTTGTCAAAGGCCTTCTGAAAATCCAACTACCCAACATCAAATGATTCTCGTTTGTCTATCCGGCTTGATATTTCTTCAAAGAATTTCAACAGATTTCTCAGGTGAGATTTTCGTTTAAGGAAACCATGTTGACTATAACCTATTTTATCATGTGTCTCCAAGTACCCTGAAACTGCATCCTTAACAGTTGACTAACATTTACTGACCATTGAGATCAGACGAACTGGCCTATAATTTTCTTCCTTCTGCCTCTCTCCCTTCTTACACTTACACTACACGCTGCATCCGCAAAGGAAACAGCATTATGAAGGACCCCATGCACTCGTCATACAATCTCTTCTCCCTCCTGCTGTCTGGGAAAAGGCTCCGAAGCATTCGGGCTCTTACGACCAGACTATATAACAGTTTCTTCCCCCAAGCTATCAGACTCCTCAATACCTGAAGCCTGGACTGACACCTTGCCCTACTGTCCTGTTTATTAGTTATTGTAATGCCGGTACTGTTTTTGTGCACTTTATGCAGTCCAGTGTAGGCCTGTAGTCTAGTATAGCTTTCTCTGTGGTTTTTTTATTACGTAGTTCAGTCTAGTTTTTGTACTGTGTCATGTAAACCATGGTCCTGAAAAATGTTGTCTCATTTTTACTATGCACTGTACCAGCAGTGATGATCGAAATGACAATAAAAGTTGACTTGACTTCTTGAAGAGTGGCATGACATTTGCAATTTTCCATTCCTCTGGAATCCTTTGATTCTTGAAATACCACTAGTAATGCCTCCACAAAACTCTTCACATCTTTCAGAACCCTGGGGTGTACACCATCTGGTCCAGGTAACTTATCTACCTTCAGATTTTTGGTTTCCAAAGAACCTTCTTTCTAGTAATGGCAACTTTACACACTTCGGCCCTTTGACACTCTCAAACTTCCAGCATGTTGCTAATGTCTTCCGCAGTGAAGACTGATGCAAAATATTTATTCAGTATGCTATTTCCTTATCCCCCATTACTACCTCTCCAGCGTCATTTTCTAGTGGTCTGATATCAACTCTAGTCTCTCATTTGCATTTTATATGTAGAGATTTTGGTTCTTTCTTTAATATTATTGGCTAGCTTACCTTGTATTCCATCTTCTCCTTCTTTATGATTTTTTTTAGTTCCTTGAAAGTAGAGTCACAAGTAGTGAAGAAATTAGGACATTAAGTATAAAAGTTGGCAGCACATAATACTGTTCTACAGGACATTGATGGGGATAGACTTGGAGTATTGTGTTCAGCTTTGGTCACCCTGCTATAGGAAAGCTGTTATTAAACTGGAAAGGGTACGGAAAAGATTTAAAAGAATGCTTTTAAGAATTGAGGGCTAATTTAAAGGGAGATGCAGTTGGGCAGGTTAGGACTTTATTCACTTGAGTGCAGGATACTGAAAGGTGATCTTATTTAAAATCATGAGGGGCATAGATATGCTGAATGTACTGTCCTTTACCCAGAGATGGGGTATTATGTGCTAGAGGGCATAGGATTAAGGTGAGAGGAGGAAGATTTCAGCAGAACTCGAGGGACACACACACAATGCTGAAGGAACTCAACAGGTCAGACTACGTCTATGGAGAGGAATAAATATTGTATGTTTTGGGCTGAAACCCTTCATCAGGACTGAAAAGGAAGAGGAAAGAAACCAGAATAAGGAGGTGAGGGGAGGGGAAGGAGTACAGGCTGGCGGGTGATAGTGAGACCAGGTTGAGCGGGAAGGTAGGGGAATTAAGTGAGTAACTGTTTTATACATAGGATGGTACTGTATATCCATATATGGAATGGGCTGCCAGAGAAAGATAGGTAAAAGAGCAACTGTTAAAAGACGGTTAGACAGGTACATGGATTGGAAAAGTTTTGAAGGTTATGGGCCAAACACTATCAAATAGGACATCTTGGTCAGAATGAACCAGTTGGTTTGAAGGGCCTTTTTTTGTGCTGTGTAGCACTATGAACTGTGATGCAGTGAAAAGCTTGATTTTGCAAACCATGTAGATAGTTTCAAAACATACGTAGATCTAGGTAGTACTAGGGAAAGCAATAACAGTGTAGATTAAATGTTAGATTTACAGAGAAAGTGGTGCAGGGGGATGATAAGATGCAAGAGTCATCTCGAAGTAGTATGAGGTCAAGTTCATTATTAATGCAAAAGCCATCCATTCAAGAACCTTATTACAGCAGGGCAGAAGCTGTGTCCTTGAGACTTGTGGTGCATATCTTCTGCAAATGGGGTAGGGGAGAAGAGAGAATGTCCAGGGTAGGAGCAATCCTTGTTTCTGCTGGCTGCTTTTCTGAGGCAGCAAGAAGAATAGACTCTGTCCACTGAGGGAAGACTAGTTTTTGTGATGGACTGAGGTGTGTTCACATCTCTGCAGAGCAGTTGCCATACCAAGCTGTGATGCATCCGGTTAAGATGATTTCTATGGTCTGACTATAAAAATAGGTGAGAGTCAAGGGACAGGGCACAATGAAGTATGAGGAAGTAGAAGCACTGGTGTGTTTTCTTGGCCATAAGACTTGGGTAGTTGGATCAGGTCAAGCTGTTGGTGATACTTATGCTTAGGAACTTGAAGCCCTCAACCATCTGCACCTCACCTGACAGCACAGGATTGAGTGCTGTCCAGCTGCAGCCCCTTGACACTATAAACCTGCCCTCAGTGCTACATGCAGTGCATGCTTCACTGGGATTAGATTAGCATTATATGTCACATGTATATTGAAACGTACAGTTAAATGTGTTGTTTGCGTCACTGACCAACACAGAAGGTGGATGTACTAGGGGCAGCCTGCCAGTGTTACCATGTTTCTGATGCCAAAATAGTATGCCCTTATTAACTGAACCCATGTCTTTTGAATGTGAGAGGAAACCACAGCACCCAGGAAAAAAAAACATGCGGTCACAGGGAGAACACAGGAATTCCTTGCTGACAGCAGCGGGAATTGAACCCTGATCATTGATCTTTGGTGCTGGAATTGTGTTAAGCACTACCATGCCGCTCTTCACATCTAGTCATTGAGAGAATGTGCTAACTCCTTACGGACAACAGTGGGAAATGAACCTGAATCACTGGCACTGTGAAGTGTTAGGTTAACCGCTGCGCTCACACACCAAGTTTACAAGCTCTATTCTCTGCTTTCTGACTTCATTCTTGGTGCCGCTGATATCCCTTTCATTCCTTTGATCTCAGATCAGTTACACAATGGAAGAAAACTTCAAATGCTCCATGTGGATGCTGTCTACACATCCCATTCATCAATCTCTATTACTTAATCAAAAGTAATGCATTTTTGGTGGAAGAACGGGAAGAATCAAATATGAAGAAACATTTCAAGAGAGTGCAGGGGTGGAGCAAGCTGGTGAATGCCAAAGTTCCTGAAAGAAATGGAAATAATTACTGTAAAAAGGTTTTGATTTCATTTAATCTATTTGCAGATGCTTTGTGCTTGGCACTTTAAATCACTAGATACTCAGCTGGGGCATTGTTTTGAACCATCGGGATAGAGTCACGCAGCGCAGAAGCAGGGCCTTCAGCCCAACTGATGCATGCTGACCAAGATATCCCATCCAAGCTCGTCCTATTTGATGATACATGCCCCCTAAACCTTTTAAAAGTTGTACCTGCCTCAGCCACTTCCTCTGGCATCTTATTCCACATAGATGACACCCTTTCTGTAAAAAATGTTACCCCTCAAGTGTCCATTAAATCTCTCCCTTTACACCTTAAACCTCTGCCTTCTAGTTCTTGATTAACCTTGGGATAAAGACTGTCTATATCCCTCATGATTTTATATACCTCTGTAAGATGCCTCTCAGTCTCATAAACTCGAAGGAATAAAGATATTAATTTTATTTGTCATGTACATTGAATATGTACAATGAAGTACCTTACATGCGCTAATGGCCAACACAGTCCAAGAATGTGCTGGGACAACCTGCTAGTGTCACCATGCTTCCAGCACCAACGCAGCATGCCCACAACTTAATAACCCTTACTAGCCTGTACGTCTTTAGAATGTGGGAGGAAATTGGGGCACCCACAGGAAACCTATGAGGAGAACGTACAATTTCCTCACAGACAGTGGTTGGAATTGAACCTGGGTTGCTAGTGCTGTAGAGCATTATGCTAACTGCTGTTCTACTGAGCTGCCCTATCCAAAGTCCTAGCCTGTTCAATTTCTCACTATAACTCAGTCCCTCAAGTCCTGGTAACATCCTTGTAAATCTGTTTTGCACTCTTTTCAGTTTAATCACACCTTTCAGTAGAGTGACCAAAACTGAACACAATACTCCAAGTGCGGCCTCACTCTTGTTACGTTTCTCTTGGCTGAGGTGAGGTCAGGTGGGAGTGGGTCTTAAGCTCACAGTAATGGTGATTTCCTTCTTCAGAGAAGCAGGTGGGCTTTACAACAATATTTGGTTGACAGTATTGGTGTACTGTCTTATTTTTAAATCTAGGTAACTTATTTAACTGACTTTCAATCCTCTGTAGCTGATGGCCTGTGATTTGAATTTTTGATTTTAGGCTAGTAATCTAGGTTACAAGAGTACAAATCACCAACATAAATACAATGGTTAAAAATGAAGCTACCTCACTACCTCACTTTCATGGTACCTCTGGACCATTTGGAAATCTGAACAGTAGAAGCTGGTCCTAAAACGTTGGTTGTGTGTTTTCACAGTGAGAGTGGTGGGGGTCCTTAATGATGGATGCTGCCTTTTAGAGGCATCACCTGTTAAAATTGTCCTTGATGATGAAGAGGATTGTGCCCACAATGGAACTGGCTGTTTACAATCCTCTTCAGTTTTTTCTGGTCCTGTGCATTGGCACCTCCATACCAGACAGTGATGCAAACAATCAGAATGCCTTTCTTGGTACACCTGTATCAATCTCCTCAAACTCATATTGAGATATAGGAGCTAGCTATATTTCTTCATAATTGCATCAACATATTGGGCCTAGGCAAGATTTTCAGAGTTGGTCAAACCTGCAGTAGGATCTAAATGTGTATAAGCAACAAAAACTGCATGCTATAAACAGAAAAATGATATTACTACCAATCAATCAGATTGGAGCTTTGCAGTCCTACCATATTTGTGTGTGTATGGGTAGTGATTGGTGAGGGTGGTAGTTAGGAGATAATTCTAGCTAATGAGAGGAGGAAGTTCAAAAATTCCATTCATCAGCAGGTTGGAGGCCTGTCAGTGGGTTTAGAAGCAAAGGAGCTTTTTTTGCAGCTGTTGTTACTTGTGTTGTTCTGCTGAACATTGTGGACGTGCGACGTTGGTGCGATGTACAAATGTGTGCCGACATG